>NW_025953359.1:0-65000 GCF_018812025.1 Megalobrama amblycephala
CAAGCAGCCTTTGGAGTACCAGCACTGGTAGCTGCCAAGCCACTCCCTAGCAACCAACAGAGTACCTTAGCAAACGTTTTGCAAATTCTATATCTCTGCATCAGAACATCGTACAGACATGGGGGTTGGTTTATATTGTCAAGCAGCCTTTGGAGTATCATCATTGGTAGCTGCCAAGCCACTCCCTAGCAACCAAACAGAGTACCCTAGCAACCATTTTGCAAGATCTATATTTATGCATCGGAACATCGTACAGACATGGGGTTGGTTTATATTGTCAAGCAGCCTTTGGAGTATCATCATTGGTAGCTGCCAAGCCCCTCCCTAGCAACCAAACAGAGTACCCTAGCAACCGTTTTGTAAAATCTATATCTCTGCAACAGAACATCGTACAGACATGGGGGTTGGTTTATATTGTCAAGCAGCCTTTGGAGTACCATCACTGGTAGCTGCCAAGCCACTCCCTAGCAACCAAACAAAGTACCCTAGCAACCGTTTTGCAAATTCTATATCTCTGCATCAGAACATCGTACAGACATGGGGTTGGTTTAAATTGTCAAGGAGCCTTTGGAGTATATCATTGGTAGCTGCCAAGCCACTCCCTAGCAACCAAACAGAGTACCTAGCAACAATTTTGGAAAATCTATATCTCTGCATCAGAACATCATACAGACATGGGGGTTCGTTTGTATTGTCAAGCAGCCTTTGGAGTATCATCATTGGTAGCTGCCAAGCCACTCCCTAGCAACCAAACAGAGTACCCTAGCAACCATTTTGGAAAATCTATATCTCTGCATCAGAACATCGTACAGACATGGGGGTTGGTTTGTATTGTCAAGCAGCCTTTGGAGTATCATCATTGGTAGCTGCCAAGCCCCTCCTAGCAACCAACAGAGTACCCTAGCAACCGTTTGTAAAATCTATATCTCTGCAACAGAACATCGTACAGACATGGGGGTTGGTTTATATTGTCAAGCAGCCTTTGGAGTACCAGCACTGGTAGCTGCCAAGCCACTCCCTAGCAACCAAACAGAGTACCTTAGCAAACGTTTTGCAAATTCTATATCTCTGCATCAGAACATCGTACAGACATGGGGGTTGGTTTATATTGTCAAGCAGCCTTTGGAGTATCATCAGTGGTAGCTGCCAAGCCACTCCCTAGCAACCAAACAGAGTACCCTAGCAACCATTTTGCAAGATCTATATTTATGCATCGGAACATCGTACAGACATGGGGGTTGGTTTATATTGTCAAGCAGCCTTTGGAGTATCATCATTGGTAGCTGCCAAGCCCCTCCCTAGCAACCAAACAGAGTACCCTAGCAACCGTTTTGTAAAATCTATATCTCTGCAACAGAACATCGTACAGACATGGGGGTTGGTTTATATTGTCAAGCAGCCTTTGGAGTACCATCACTGGTAGCTGCCAAGCCACTCCCTAGCAACCAAACAGAGTAACCTAGCAACCGTTTTGCAAATTCTATATCTCTGCATCAGAACATCGTACAGACATGGGGGTTGGTTTAAATTGTCAAGGAGCCTTTGGAGTATTATCATTGGTAGCTGCCAAGCCACTCCTAGCAACCAAACAGAGTACCTAGCAACAATTTTGGAAAATCTATATCTCTGCATCAGAACATCATACAGACATGGGGGTTCGTTTGTATTGTCAAGCAGCCTTTGGAGTATCATCATTGGTAGCTGCCAAGCCACTCCCTAGCAACCAAACAGAGTACCCTAGCAACCATTTTGGAAAAATCTATATCTCTGCATCAGAACATCGTACAGACATGGGGGTTGGTTTGTATTGTCAAGCAGCCTTTGGAGTATCATCATTGGTAGCTGCCAAGCCACTCCCTAGCAACAAACAGAGTACCCTAGCAACCGTATTGCAAAATCTATGTCTCTGCATCAGAACATCGTACAGACATGGGGGTTCGTTTGTATTGTCAAGCAGCCTTTGGAGTATCATCATTGGTAGCTGCCAAGCCACTCCCTAGCAACCAAACAGAGTACCCTAGCAACCATTTTGGAAAATCTATATCTCTGCATCAGAACATCGTACAGACATGGGGGTTGGTTTGTATTGTCAAGCAGCCTTTGGAGTATCATCATTGGTAGCTGCCAAGCCCCTCCCTAGCAACCAAACAGAGTACCCTAGCAACCGTTTTGTAAAATCTATATCTCTGCAACAGAACATCGTACAGACATGGGGGTTGGTTTATATTGTCAAGCAGCCTTTGGAGTATCATCATTGGTAGCTGGCAAGTCACTCCCTAGCAACCAAACAGTACCCTAGTAACCGTTTTGCAAAATCTGTATCTCTGCATCAGAACATCGTCCAGACATGGGGGTTGGTTTATATTGTCAAGCAGCCTTTGGAGTATCATCATTGGTAGCTGGCAAGCCACTCCCTAGCAACCAAACAGAGTACCCTAGCAACCGTTTTGCAAAATCTATATCTCTGCATCAGAACATCGTAGAGACATGGCGGTTGGCTCTTTTGACTCATGCTAGCAATCTGGACTTCCAACATGCTAGCAGTGAATAGCTACATGCTAATGGTGATTAGCTAAGTGTTAAACTGGGCTAAGAACATGCTAATAACTCTATAAAAACTCCATAATATCCATCTGTGACAACTATCTATCTATCTATCTATCTATCTATCTATCTATCTATCTATCGATCAGTCTGTTTACTTATCTAGCTATCTATCTAGCTTTTAAAACTACAATTCTAAAACTTAAACTATTTCAAACTGAAAAGCTTCAAACTACAAACTTTTAAAACTTCTTCAAACTTTCTGGCTATGCTTTTTCAAGCCAACTTAAAGTTTGTCTTCAAACTTTTTTATCTAGTCTAGTTAAGTTGGCTTGAAAAAGCCAACTTACTGTAATCCTATTTAAACTTATTATTATTATTCTTCTTCTGACCCTAAATTATCAATTCTAACTCCTCCTAGAGCTTTAACTCTACAAACTCCAAACTCGGGTCAGACCTTCAGACTGTTCTGAAGTTAGTTGCTATATCTTTTCTAACTGATCGGACTTACGGTTTTCCTAAAAATGACGATCAAAACTCGGAAAAATCCCATTGACTTTCATTGACGGAATGTTCAAATGAGCCAAGACATTCAAACTCCAACTGTCAAAATTCAAATTTAAACTACGGAAGCCCATTAGACTCAAAAACTCAATCAGACTCAACTGCCATTCTATGTACTATTTCTAATCTATTCAAACTCATTCAAACTCATCTATCTATCTATCTATCTATCTATCTATCTATCTATCTATCTATCTATCTAACTAATAACTATCTATCTATCTATCTATCTATCACTTCTCATCTATCTATCTATCTATCTATCTATCTATCTAAACTCATTCAAACTCATCTATCTATCTATCTATCTATCTATATCTATCTATCTATCTATCTATCTATCTATCTATCTATCTATCTATCACTTCTATCTATCTATCTATCTATCTATCTATCTATCTATCTATCTATCTATCTATCTATCTATCTATCTATCTATCTATCTATCTAAATCTAACTCTATCAAACTAAATCTATCTATCTAAATCTAAATCTATCTATCTATCTATCTATCTATCTATCTATCTATCTATCTATCTATCTATCTATCTATCTATCTATCTATCTATCTATCTATCTATCTATCTATCTATCTATCTATCTATCTATCTATCTATCTATCTTCAAATCTGAACATCGTACAGACATGGGGGTTGGTTTATGTTGTCAAGCAGCCTTTGGAGTACCAGCACTGGTAGCTGCCAAGCCACTCCCTAGCAACCAAACAGAGTACCTTAGCAAACGTTTTGCAAATTCTATATCTCTGCATCAGAACATCGTACAGACATGGGGGTTGGTTTATATTGTCAAGCAGCCTTTGGAGTATCATCATTGGTAGCTGCCAAGCCACTCCCTAGCAACCAAACAGAGTACCCTAGCAACCATTTTGCAAGATCTATATTTATGCATCGGAACATCGTACAGACATGGGGGTTGGTTTATATTGTCAAGCAGCCTTTGGAGTATCATCATTGGTAGCTGCCAAGCCCCTCCCTAGCAACCAAACAGAGTACCCTAGCAACCGTTTTGTAAAATCTATATCTCTGCAACAGAACATCGTACAGACATGGGGGTTGGTTTATATTGTCAAGCAGCCTTTGGAGTACCATCACTGGTAGCTGCCAAGCCACTCCCTAGCAACCAAACAAAGTACCCTAGCAACCGTTTTGCAAATTCTATATCTCTGCATCAGAACATCGTACAGACATGGGGGTTGGTTTAAATTGTCAAGGAGCCTTTGGAGTATTATCATTGGTAGCTGCAAAGCCACTCCCTAGCAACCAAACAGAGTACCTAGCAACAATTTTGGAAAATCTATATCTCTGCATCAGAACATCATACAGACATGGGGGTTCGTTTGTATTGTCAAGCAGCCTTTGGAGTATCATCATTGGTAGCTGCCAAGCCCCTCCCTAGCAACCAAACAGAGTACCCTAGCAACCGTTTTGTAAAATCTATATCTCTGCAACAGAACATCGTACAGACATGGGGGTTGGTTTATATTGTCAAGCAGCCTTTGGAGTACCATCATTGGTAGCTGCCAAGCCACTCCCTAGCAACCAAACAAAGTACCCTAGCAACCGTTTTGCAAATTCTATATCTCTGCATCAGAACATCGTACAGACATGGGGGTTGGTTTAAATTGTCAAGGAGCCTTTGGAGTATTATCATTGGTAGCTGCCAAGCCACTCCCTAGCAACCAAACAGAGTACCTAGCAACAATTTTGGAAAATCTATATCTCTGCATCAGAACATCATACAGACATGGGGGTTCGTTTGTATTGTCAAGCAGCCTTTGGAGTATCATCATTGGTAGCTGCCAAGCCACTCCCTAGCAACCAAACAGAGTACCCTAGCAACCATTTTGGAAAATCTATATCTCTGCATCAGAACATCGTACAGACATGGGGGTTGGTTTGTATTGTCAAGCAGCCTTTGGAGTATCATCATTGGTAGCTGCCAAGCCCCTCCCTAGCAACCAAACAGAGTACCCTAGCAACCGTTTTGTAAAATCTATATCTCTGCAACAGAACATCGTACAGACATGGGGGTTGGTTTATATTGTCAAGCAGCCTTTGGAGTACCAGCACTGGTAGCTGCCAAGCCACTCCCTAGCAACCAAACAGAGTACCTTAGCAAACGTTTTGCAAATTCTATATCTCTGCATCAGAACATCGTACAGACATGGGGGTTGGTTTATATTGTCAAGCAGCCTTTGGAGTATCATCAGTGGTAGCTGCCAAGCCACTCCCTAGCAACCAAACAGAGTACCCTAGCAACCATTTTGCAAGATCTATATTTATGCATCGGAACATCGTACAGACATGGGGGTTGGTTTATATTGTCAAGCAGCCTTTGGAGTATCATCATTGGTAGCTGCCAAGCCCCTCCCTAGCAACCAAACAGAGTACCCTAGCAACCGTTTTGTAAAATCTATATCTCTGCAACAGAACATCGTACAGACATGGGGGTTGGTTTATATTGTCAAGCAGCCTTTGGAGTACCATCACTGGTAGCTGCCAAGCCACTCCCTAGCAACCAAACAGAGTAACCTAGCAACCGTTTTGCAAATTCTATATCTCTGCATCAGAACATCGTACAGACATGGGGGTTGGTTTAAATTGTCAAGGAGCCTTTGGAGTATTATCATTGGTAGCTGCCAAGCCACTCCCTAGCAACCAAACAGAGTACCTAGCAACAATTTTGGAAAATCTATATCTCTGCATCAGAACATCATACAGACATGGGGGTTCGTTTGTATTGTCAAGCAGCCTTTGGAGTATCATCATTGGTAGCTGCCAAGCCACTCCCTAGCAACCAAACAGAGTACCCTAGCAACCATTTTGGAAAATCTATATCTCTGAATCAGAACATCGTACAGACATGGGGGTTGGTTTGTATTGTCAAGCAGCCTTTGGAGTATCATCATTGGTAGCTGCCAAGCCACTCCCTAGCAACAAACAGAGTACCCTAGCAACCGTATTGCAAAATCTATGTCTCTGCATCAGAACATCGTACAGACATGGGGGTTCGTTTGTATTGTCAAGCAGCCTTTGGAGTATCATCATTGGTAGCTGCCAAGCCACTCCCTAGCAACCAAACAGAGTACCCTAGCAACCATTTTGGAAAATCTATATCTCTGCATCAGAACATCGTACAGACATGGGGGTTGGTTTGTATTGTCAAGCAGCCTTTGGAGTATCATCATTGGTAGCTGCCAAGCCCCTCCCTAGCAACCAAACAGAGTACCCTAGCAACCGTTTTGTAAAATCTATATCTCTGCAACAGAACATCGTACAGACATGGGGGTTGGTTTATATTGTCAAGCAGCCTTTGGAGTGCCATCACTGGTAGCTGCCAAGCCACTCCCTAGCAACCAAACAGAGTAACCTAGCAACCGTTTTGCAAATTCTATATCTCTGCATCAGAACATCGTACAGACATGGGGGTTGGTTTAAATTGTAAAGGAGCCTTTGGAGTATTATCATTGGTAGCTGCCAAGCCACTCCCTAGCAACCAAACAGAGTACCTAGCAACAATTTTGGAAAATCTATATCTCTGCATCTATCTATCTATCTATCTATCTATCTATCTATCTATCTATCTATCTATCTATCTATCTATCTATCTATCTATCAAACTAAATCTTTCTATCTATCTATCTAACTATCTATCTATCTATCTATCTATCAATCAAACTAAATCTATCTATCTATCAAACTAAATCTATCTATCTATCTATCAAACTAAATCTATCTATCTATCTATCAAACTAAATCTATCTATCTATCTATCTATCTATCTATCTATCTATCTATCTATCAAACTAAATCTATCTATCTATCTATCAAACTAAATCTATCTATCTATCTATCTATCAAACTAAATCTATCTATCTATCTATCAAACTAAATCTATCTATCTATCTATCTATCTATCTATCTATCTATCTAACTAAATCTATCTATCTATCTATCTATCTATCTATCTATCTATCTATCTATCTATCTATCAATCTATCTATCTATCTATCTATCATTCAAACTCATCTATCTATCTATCTATCTATCTATCTATCTATCTATCTATCTATCTATCTATCTATCTCTTCTCATCTATCTATCTATCTATCTATCTATCTATCTATCTATCTATCTATCTATCTATCTATCTATCTATCTATCTATCTATCTATCTATCTATCTATCTATCTATCTATCTATCTATCTATCTATCTATCTATCTCTCTTCTCATCTATCTCTCTTCTCATCTATCACTTCTCATCTATCTATCTATCTATCTATCTATCTATCTATCTATCTATCTATCTATCTATCTATCTATCTATCACTTCTCATCTATCTTCTCATCTAACACTTCTCATCTATCTCTCTTCTCATCTGTCTTCTCATCTATCACTTCTCATCTATCTTTTCTCATCTATCTCTCTTCTCATCTGTCTTCTCATCTATCACTTCTCATCTATCTCTCTTCTCATCTATGACTTCTCATCTATGACTTCTCATCTATCTATCAACTCATTCAAATTCATAAACTCTATCTATCTATCTATCTATCTATCTATGATCAACTCTCATAGCAACCACCCAAAACAACCTAGCAACCACCCAGAACACCATGGCAACTGCATAGCAACCACACAAATCACCCTGCCATCATCCTAGCAACCAGCCTGGGTACAATAGCAACCGCATAGCAACACCATGGCAACCACCCCGAGTACCCTAGCAACCGCATAGCAACACCATGGCAACCACCCCAAGTACCCTAGCAACAGCATAGCATCACCATAGCAACCACCCCGAGTACCCTAGCAACCGCATAGCAACACCATAGCAACCACCCCGAGTACCATAGCAACACCATAGCAACCACCCCGAGTACCTTAGCAACCACATAGCAACACCCTAGCAACCGCCCCGAGTACCCTAGCAACCGTATAGCAACACCATAGCAACCGCCCCGAGTACCCTAGCAACCGCATAGCAACACCTTAGCAACCGCCCCGAGTACCCTAGCAACCGCATAGCAACACCTTAGCAACCGCCCTGAGTACCCTAGCAACCGCATAGCAACACCATAGCAACCACCCCGAATACCATAGCAACACCATAGCAACCACCCCGAGTACCTTAGCAACCGCATAGCAACACCCAAGCAACCGCCCCGAGTACCCTAGCAACCGCATAGCAACACCATAGCAACCGCCCCGAGTACCCTAGTAACCGCATAGCAACACCTTAGCAACCGCCCCGAGTACCCTAGCAACCGCATAGCAACACCTTAGCAACCGCCCCGAGTACCCTAGCAACCGCATAGCAACACCATAGCAACCACCCCGGGTACCCTAGCAACCGCATAGCAACACCATAGCAACCACCCCGTGTACCATAGCAACACCATAGCAACCACCCGAGTACCTTAGCAACTGCATAGAAACACCCTAGCAACCACCCCGAGTACCCTAGCAACCGCTTATCAACCACCCCGAGTACCTTTGCAACCGCATAGCAACACCTTAGCAACCGCCCCGAGTACCCTAGCAACCGCATAGCAACACCATAGCAACCACCCCGAGTACCATAGCAACACCATAGCAACCACCCCGAGTACCTTAGCAACCGCATAGCAACACCCAAGCAACCGCCCCGAGTACCCTAGCAACCGCATAGCAACACCATAGCAACCGCCCCGAGTACCCTAGCAACCGCATAGCAACACCTTAGCAACCGCCCCGAGTACCCTAGCAACCGCATAGCAACACCTTAGCAACCGCCCCGAGTACCCTAGCAACCGCATAGCAACACCATATCAACTGCCCCGAGTACCCTAGCAACCGCATAGCAACACCTTAGCAACCGCCCCGAGTACCCTAGCAACCACATAGCAACACCCTAGCAACCACCCCGGGTACCCTAGCCACCGCATAGCAACACCATAGCAACCACCCCGTGTACCATAGCAACACCATAGCAACCACCCGAGTACCTTAGCAACTGCATAGCAACACCCTAGCAACCACCCCGAGTACCCTAGCAACTGCTTATCAACCACCCCGAGTACCTTTGCAACTGCATAGCAACACCATAGCAACCGCCCCGAGTACACTAGCAACCGCATAGCAACACCATAGCAACCGCCCCGAGTACCCTAGCAACCGCATAGCAACACCTTAGCAACCACCCCGAGTACCCTAGCAACCGCATAGCAACACCTTAGCAACCGCCCAGAGTACCCTAGCAACCACATAGCAACACCCTAGCAACCGCCCCGAGTACCCTAGCAACCGCATAGCAACACCATAGCAACCGCCCCGAGTACCCTAGCAACCGCATAGCAACACCCTAACAACCACCTTGGGTACCCTAGCAACCGCATAGCAACACCTTAGCAACCACCCCAGGTACCCTAGCAACCGCATAGCAACACCCTATCAACCACCTTGGGTACCCTAGCAACCACATAGCAACACCCTAGCAACCACCCAGAATACCTTAGCAACCATCTTGGGTACCCTAGCAACCGCATAGCAACACCTTAGCAACCACCCCGGGTACCCTAGCAACCGCATAGCAACACCCTAGCAACCACCCAGAATACCTTAGCAACCGCATAGCAACACCTTAGCAACCACCCCGGGTACCCTAGCAACCGCAGAGCAACACCTTAGCAACCATCCAGAGTACCCTAGCAACCGCATAGCAACATCTTAGCAACCACCCCGAGTACCCTAGCAACCGCATAGCAACATCTTAGCAACCACCCTGGATACACTAGCAACCGCATAGCAACACCTTAGCAACCACTCCGTTTACCCTAGCAACCGCATAGCAACATCTTAGCAACCACCCCGAGTACCCTAGCAAACGCATAGCAACATCTTAGCAACCACCCTGGATACCCTAGAAACCGCATAGCAACACCCTAGCAACCACCCCAAGTACCCTAGCAACCACATAGCAACACCATAGCAACCACCCTGAGTACCCTAGAAACCGCATAGCAACACCTTAACAACCACCCTGAGTACCCTAGCAACCACATAGCAACACCCTAGCAACCACCCAGAATACCTTAGCAACCGCATAGCAACACCTTAGCAACCACCCCGGGTACCCTAGCAACCGCAGAGCAACAGCCTAACAACCACCTTGGGTACCCTAGCAACCGCATAGCAACACCTTAGCAACCACCCCAGGTACCATAGCAACCGCATAGCAACACCCTATCAACCACCTTGGGTACCCTAGCAACCACATAGCAACACCCTAGCAACCACCCAGAATACCTTAGCAACCACCTTGGGTACCCTAGCAACCGCATAGCAACACCTTAGCAACCACCCCGGGTACCCTAGCAACCGCATAGCAACACCCTAGCAACCACCCAGAATACCTTAGCAACCGCATAGCAACACCTTAGCAACCACCCCGGGTACCCTAGCAACCGCAGAGCAACACCTTAGCAACCATCCAGAGTACCCTAGCAACCGCATAGCAACATCTTAGCAACCACCCCGAGTACCCTAGCAACCGCATAGCAACATCTTAGCAACCACCCTGGATACACTAGCAACCGCATAGCAACACCTTAGCAACCACTCCGTTTACCCTAGCAACCGCATAGCAACATCTTAGCAACCACCCCGAGTACCCTAGCAAACGCATAGCAACATCTTAGCAACCACCCTGGATACCCTAGAAACCGCATAGCAACACCCTAGCAACCACCCCAAGTACCCTAGCAACCACATAGCAACACCATAGCAACCACCCTGAGTACCCTAGAAACCGCATAGCAACACCTTAACAACCACCCTGAGTACCCTAGCAACCACATAGCAACACCCTAGCAATCACCCAGAATACCTTAGCAACCGCATAGCAACACCTTAGCAACCACCCCGGGTACCCTAGCAACCGCAGAGCAACAGCCTAGCAACCACCCAGAATACCTTAGCAACCGCATAGCAACACCCTAGCAACCACCCCGACTACCCTAGCAACCACATAGCAACATCTTAGCAACCACCCCAAGTACCCTAGCAACCGCCTTGAGTACCCTGACTCTATCTATCTATCTATCTATCTATCTATATATCTATCAAAACTACTAAACTAAAACTTAAACTTTTAAACTGAAAACTCTCAAACTTCACACTTTTAAAACTACTTCAAACTTTCTGGACCGGCTTTTTCAAGCCAACTTAAAGTTTGTCTTCAAACTTTTTTATCTAGTTATTATTATTGTTATTTTCTTATGCTAATGAATTGGAAGTTTTAAACATTCATAGCTTACTTCTACGTTGCAAGATAAGGTGGAATATGAGCTGTGTTTCATTTCAAAGGCTGCCTCCTCCAGAGGCCGTATTTGTCAGCCACATATGTTATCAGACAGGAATTTCTCATTTCATAAAAGTATCCATTCCTTGTGAATGCAGCCTTCGCACCCTTAGAATATTCAAATATATATTCAAAACCAGGCATGTATGGTTATGAAGATAACACAGTCAATATACAGGCATGTGTGGGTGGTTTCTCTTTAGCTGTATAGGAATGATGATGAATGCCACTTCAGTATTGAGTGTTATCTAATGCAGTGATGGAACATTAACATACTTCCAATGAAATGTTTAAAAGTGCAGATTTTCACAAAGGACAAATTCAATCACTAATTACACTGTACTGTAGTGGTCAGATTTTACCCCCAATGCAGCAACAAGCCATTAAACATCTGTTCAGCAAAGGTTTGAAATGTCAAATAAAATCTCAAACAGATCTTACCATTGTTATATGACAATAATAACCCAAAGTTTATTTAAAATAAAGATATCTTTAGATCTGTCCTAGAAAAATCTCTATTGTACTATACAGTATTTAGAAAAGTCAATCATTTTAAAATATATTCTTTATACCTTAAAATGCAAGTTACCTAAATCTTCAAAAAACACTTTGGAACAAATCTAAGGCATCAATAATAATAATAATAATAATAATAATAATAATAATAATAATAATAAACATGCACACACAAAAGTATTAATGCATTATCTTCCAATTGCAAAACAAACTAAATTAGATATAATCTCTTTCTCTCTCTCTCTCTATTCCTTATACAACCTTTAAGTTTATAGGGCTGGAGCCTATCCCAGTTTCTTAGGCCAGAGGCAGGAGAAAGCACCCTGGACAGATGTAATATATCAGATATTCAAAAGCCCTGAAAAGCGTTAAACAGGGGAAAACCAGTGAATGAAACCTCTCACTGCAGATGAATGAGTTGGTCCAGATATAAACACTTTTTTAGAAATGTAGGCATGGCTTTAAATTTCCCAATGATATACATGAGATTCGTTTTGAAGTAGTTAAGATCTTGTAGAGGTATTTTGTTTGGTTCCTGTAGCTCCGTGGTGTTCAATCCTGCTTCTGAAGGGCCACTTTCCTGCAAAGTTTAGCATCAACCCTGATTAAGCGCCTGAATCAGCTAATGAAGGTCTTCAGGATTACTACAAACTTCCAGGCAGGTTTGTTGGAGGCAGGCTGGAGTTAAACTATGTAGGAAGGTGGCTCTCCATGAGCAGGATTGGACACGCCTGCTGTTGCACCTACAGCAGTGGTTTTCAATCCTGGTCCTGGGTACCCATAACACTGCACATTTTGAATGCCTCCCCTATTTAATGCAAATGATTCAGAGCATCAGTGTAAGGACCTTAGGTCATTAATTAGCTCAATTTAATTGTTACAGGGAATAAGAATTGAATCAGAATTAATTAATATTTAACACTTCATCAATTATTCGTCCAGCGAAAACTGAGGTTAGAGTATTTTACCAATTCTGGATAAAATATTATTCTGCGGCCAACAGTAACAATATTTTATCATGATTATTATTATTATAATTATTATATTATTATAAGCAAGAGGTAACTGATCTTTGAGTTTAAGACAGTAATTTGATACACAGCACAAGAAACTCGTATATGTGAAAATCAAAACAAGCTTTATTGACTACTTCTAATGATTACAGGAAACTAAGGCTAAACACACACACACATTCATACGCACACACACACACATTCACGGAGTTGATATGAGTCCCAAATACTAACTAAACATCGCAACCTGAGGAAAATCACAAAAGCAGAGCTTTGGCTTGATTCTTTAGGTTTAAAGGAGTTTCACCAGTTTCCAGCAAGAGAGAGAAGTTTGCTTGTACCTGCGTTTGCTCTGACAGCTGAGGTAATCGGGTTGTTCTGTCTTTCAGGTGACGTCTTCTCGGGAAAGCCCTTCGTCGGTTGCGCGGAAGCTTTAAAGTTGTTGCGCTGTTCTGAGCAGTTTCCTTGTTTGGAGACTTTGGTCAGATGTTTCACAGAGTGTTTTGGAGTCTGGATGTGACGGCTGTTGAATGGTCAGCTGCGCGGCTCGTGGATGAAGTCGGCGACTGTTAGATGGAAAATCAGCCCCGGTAAGGATCCGTTCTCAATGACCCATGCGACTTTTCCGCCGTGGTCAAAGTAGCGGTGCTTCGGCTACTGGGCTTCAATGACTGTGCTTCAGTCTGACTTCTGACCGACCTTTTGACCGATTTCTGACCGATTTCTGACTTCCAGCCCTAGCTTGTTTGGACAGCATAGTTTTAAAGGAGCGATCCTCCAATGAGACGTTGCTGCGGAGATTAGACACGCCTCGTCTATTGTCTATTGATCACATTGCGTGATATCTGTGGAACATTCTCCTGTTTTATTAACAACTTTATAATGTTTCTTAATATCTTCCTGATACTGAATTTCAGTGTTTCATTCACACAGAATTACAGAGAATTATAAATTCTGCATTTTGAACTCAAACATGACACACTTCTTACACACATATTACTAGACTGACCCAATTAAAACAATGATTATAAGAGAAAGAAAATGCATACAGGAATACAAACATATACTGCATTGACTCCAACATGTTAGTAATCACATCATAGCAAGTGTTATTCTGGATATAGTTAATACTTTAAATGATTGTCCCTTTTGAGATTCAAGATTGAGTCCTTAAGCATAGAGTTTAAACTTTGACCGGAGTCACGAGTGACCGGGTCAAAAAGGGATTCCTAATCAGGGTAGGTCTGTGAGGATCCTGGTGCATTTAGGTCCGTTAATTAATGTTTCCTGTTCCATCCGATAATACAAGAGGGTTCTGTGAGAGAATCAATAGATTTAACATGATCAGGAAGGCCTCAGAACAGATATTCTCTGTTCTTAAGTCACGTTACCACTTCTCTTAATGCTGACCAGCTGGAATTAGGAGCTATCCAGTGCCCCTGGGGATTCTGGGGTCAGCAAATGAATCCTTTGTCAAATGAAGCTTTGTTCGGTCACGTTGTTCATTGATAAAGTCATTGGTAAGTTCTGTCGAGCGAGGCCCTACATCAGCTTGTTAGGAAAGCACTCCATTAAATGAACTGACTGTGTCAGATAAGAAAAATATATAAAATGTACAGAGCGGTGGGTCCCCAGAGCAAAGATTGAAACCAGTGAGCTACAGAAAGCTCTTCTCACTTCATTATTCACTTTCATACATGAAACAGACAAAACAAGATGACAATGCATTTGCCGTTTTAATAGCGCTTTTATCAAAAGCACTTCATCAAATCTCAACAGTTTTCTTTTCTAATACTAGAGTGTATGCCAATGGCATACTAGCTTCACACAGACACTTCTGTAGTAGCTACTGTAATGTCCACCTCAGCTGAAAGCAGAGGGTGGAACAGGAAATTGAAGACAAAAGCAAAGGCATTTCGGGCTTTAACCCTCCAGTCCTGCTCAATCTTGACCTGTCGTTGTACTGGTACAAGTGGTGAGGCACATGTCTTGCAGTGCAAGGCCTTGAGTTCAAACACTGGCCATTTGCTGCCCAGTCTACCTTCAAGTACCGTGCTGAACTCCACCACACTGCCTGAGCTGAGTGCCAATAGGACGTGTCTGAATTCGCTACTAGCCCGAAGCACAATGTCTTTGGTGGCATCATCAAAATCTTGTGCCCCACTGCGCCCCTTCTGCGGCATCCCCATGGTCACTTCAAACTTGTAGTGGTCAAAACGTTTGACATGGCACTTATGCTTTGCAAGCACCTTGAGCTGACACAGCGGTTCAGCGGGTCCTGGCTGGGTCTCATCACAGGCAGGGTACTCCTCACCATATAGACAACGGGCCCAGTCCGCTATAAAAACCGGCAGAAGGTTGATGACAGCTTGCGCTCCATTCTCGATCTCAGTGACGCGAACGTACTTAAATCGACCCTCCCATGTCACCCGGTGTCCCTCCAAGTGGCTGCAGAGGATCTGGGAGTGTGCCATGTTATGCTCCTTCCAAGCACGAGGGCCACACAGGTCACTGTACTCCTGCCATGTCAAGGTGGAATTGTATACCTTCATCCCCTCAGAACGGTACACGTAGAACCAGCTGAAAAGCACCAGAGCTGAAATCCACACAAGGATCAACTTGACCACGCTGCTACGCCGCAAAAAGTGCAGAACTGCAAAAGGCGACAAGCTAAAACATGTCCACCAGCGCAACAAGACAGGCAGCACACAAACACATGCTGTTACAGCCATTTTGGTCAGTTCCAGGGCGAGGAACCATTGCACCAGCTGCACCAGCATTATGGCTGCTAGAGCCAGCGATAGTACCGGCAAAGCAAAGAAGAAAAGGAGGTAGCCCACAGCTGTGCGCATTAGCCCCAATGCAGTAGACTCTTGCAACAGCGTGACAGACAGTTCACACCAGATGAAGCACACCAGGTAGGGAAGCAGCACACAGTAGGTGCCACGTGCACCACTTGTTGTGGCCATTCGGGCACACAAATACAGGAGGTAGAAATACAGAAAACAAGGCACACCCACATGCAGTACCAACCAGTCACCAAAGTGCATGTTGAACCAAGTGCCACCAACTATTCGACCCACCCAGCCTCCCAGCAACTGATTCATGAATGCAGAAATGGCAGAGGCAACCTGGGAGAGCAGAGCAAGTTTGGAATGCTGCTGCGCTGCTGGTCGCAGGCTTAAGTAGCCGCTTACAGTGAAGAAGACTGCAACCGTAGCCAGTTCTGAACATGGCAACCAGGACTTGTCTGCCACGGGAAACGAAAGGATGAGGAAAAGTGAAGAAAGGAGAAAGTAGAGGTATGGCTCAAGGTGATTCCATGTGAAGTTTGACTCTGCCTGCTCAAGGTCTATGCCTGGCTCAAAATGAGACAACATGACCGTCAACGCTCGAAAGTTCTCCCATGCCTTGCTGTTCTGAAAGACTCGGAGAGTACAGATTACCATTGACACAAAAGAAAGGTAGAATATAATGAGAGGAATGACAAGGACAAAGAACTCTAGCGTTAGGTTTGAGATGATGAAGAAGAAGATGAGGGTATTGATGTGATGAGTAGGTATGAGGGCGCTAATCCACTGCATGCCCGCACGGGACGCCCAGTCAATCAACACCTCTTTCACCTCCAACACTGCATGAAAGGGAAACTTCAACACCTGTAGGTATGAAGAAAATTGAGTTAGTCAAAAATAATAATTTATTGTAATATTGGCTGTCTCAAAACAAGGTAAGCTGCTAAACTAAATAGTAGGGGTGTCAATTTTCAAGAATACTCCAGGCAGGATAGTTCACCATAAAATAAACCATTAAGCTTTTGTTCATCTTCAGAACACAAACAAAGATATTTTTATTATTCTCTCATCATATTTGTCTGTCCAATGAAAATCCTTTTCTTCACCTGGCAAGCCCTTTTGAGCTTTCATTGACCATAGTTGATCTAAACACTGATCAGCACGTGAATAAACCTCTAAATTAAATCTGTTCATCATATAAAGCAATGTGTCTCTTCAGTAGACCTGTATTAAAACATCTAATTAATGTGATTTACTTTTATGATGTCTTTATGCAATTTTTGAAGCTTGGACATTTTGGGTTACATTGACTTTCAATGAATGGACTAAATGTTGAGAGAATATTATTAAAATATCATATTTGAGTTTCGAAGATGAACGGAAGCCTTCTGAGTCTCGAACAGCGTGAGGGTGAGTAAATGATGACAATTTTCATTTTGGGATGAACTATCCTATTGAAATTGATAATTAATCATTACATTAATTCCACAGAACGGAGGAGAACTCCAAATATCATGTACATGTGGCCTACTTTTTGGTAAGAACATGTACAGAAAATACATATAAGACTCTTCATTACGACTTCATGTTGTACTTTAGCTTATGATCACTGTATTTATAGTGTATATAACCATTATTTATAGAAAAACACTCTTAACACTGATGATGTTAAACATGCCAAATGTGTGCATTGTGTCACAGACATGCAATAACATGCAGTGCAAGTTCAAGTGTTTTGGATAAACAGTGTATAGTTTTCTATCTAATTAAAGGTGTATCATTTCATCCAGTACATAGGTGTTTTATATTGTATGTTCTTGTTTACATATGGAGAGTATCTCATAACAATCCCTTGTGAAATTCCACTTTGGTTAGGATGCCATTTGTGCGGACAGCTAGCCATGTAGGCAGTACACAAAATAAGTAAGCTCACCAAGTTTTAATATGCATAGACTCAATCAGAAATAATAACACCTTCTGATGCAAAGGCAGTTCATCTGGGTTCTTTACTGGCCCTTCATCATCATCATCATCATCATCATCCCCTCCTGCTTCCATGGCAGGTGTTGGTGAAATACCCTCAGCGTATTGTTTAGTATTCTCAACAAACTCTTCTACACCTACATATTCAGCCCCTGCCAAAGCAAAAATACACAGATTCAGAATATTATATGCATATTACCACATATGTAATATAAGTCTCAAACATATTAGACCCTAAAGGAAAGATAACACAAATTCACCATCTCTTGCGACCAAACTCTCCAAAATTTTTTTTTGTTTCTGTGCTGGGCTTGAGAGAGGGCTGCTGGGAGCACCATCTGGAGGAGCAGGACACACAACATTTGTTCTAAAGATATTTACAGTTGACCCTGTTGATTTAAGGAAAATAACTGCATGAAGATTCTTAATTTGTCATTTTTATTTAGAGTTCCACAGAAAAATAATAACAGCATACAGGTTTAGAACAATAAGAGGGTGAGTAAATAATGACAGAATTTTCATGTTTGGACGAACTATTCCTTCAGCATTATCCAAATTGGTTGATCACAACAACATATTCCTGATATTTCACCTGTCTCAGTGTTGAGCTGGCTGACATTTTCCAGAAGTTCAGAGGCAGTGATGTTTTTCTTCCTCTCTGGATTGAGTGTCCAGTACATGAGCAGAGCTGCTTTCCTTACACTGCGCTGAAAACGAGATTCACATGCCAGGGAACACACTTCCTCTCTGTTCTCAGCTGTGATGCCTGGCACAAACATACACAGACACACTAATCCATTATAAAAGTCAGTCTAAATGTAAATATAGACAAAGGGGTATTATATGTTTACAATCTAGATATCATAAGTATCTGCTTTACCCCTCCTGTCATGCAGGCAGCGCTGTAGCAGTTTCACTGCATCTTTCCGTCCATTTTTCGCTGCCTGGAGTAGCCATGTTACCGCGGTGACAGAATTTACTTCTTCGTCTTCTTGCTCAGCTAATCTCAGGTAATATCTACCAATCTGTTTAATCAACAGTGTAAGTTTTCGAATTACTATAACAATGTACAATGTAAGTGTATTTTTGTGGCATTCAGACCTCTGTCTGTGCTTTGGCATCCCCATTCTTTGCCTTCTGTTTAAGATCATCAATGCTTAGCGCCTCTGGGATTTCCCCTAGAAAATGGAAAGAATCAAACACAGAAACAGCCTTATACTCACATTGTGCAGTCACAACAAATATGTATATAAGCAAACCAGTTCTGTTTGTATTAAGTTGTTCACAGCAGATTTTCATTTTTTTTTCTTCAGATTTTCATCTTTAGGACGACTACCTAGTGCCTACACCACCTTATTTGCAATTGTTCAAAGGATATTGGTTTGTTTAAGCAATGCAGTTCCAGCATATCTATGATAAGCTGAGAGTTCTATACTTCCTTGGTAGTTGAAAGCAGAAAAGTTCAAGAAAAATAGGATAACTGACAACATATGAGTGCTTATAGTTTTTATTTTAATTTTTGTTTTATTATAGTAATTAAAAAAACAAAAAAAAAAACATATTTAGTTTTATTTTTTATTTCATTGAACTATGCTATGTGTGCCTGGGCCTGCTTTGCCAAATGGCTTAACATCTAGTGGCTTTACTTATGTATATCTAGGCTAGCGAAGCCCAGAGTTAACTAGTGACTTGCAATAGCAATGTGAACCTGGGTGCCATACCATTAGGTTTAACTACTGACTTAAACCTGCTATGTGCCAGATCCAAGATCTCTCAAACATACCTAATTAGAACGTACACTATGTGTGACTTTAACAAATGATTTGCAAGCTGATAGAGATGGAAAATAAACCACAGCAACAACATGAGCAAGCATGCATGCTGCATGCAATTATTTATATTCTGCCATGTTGCTTATATGCTTATCCACTCTTTGTATCAACACAACTTGTAAAATATCAAACATGATTTGAACATTTATGTTTGTTTCATTGATAAATGCAGATGATGCAACATTGTTTTGAAATAATAAACTAGGGCTGTTCACTAGGGCTGCACAATTTATCGTGAATAAACCGCACACAATTTGGCAAAGTCAGCGATTATTTTATGCGCAGCTTGTCAGAGCTGTACGGCTCTGTAATCAGTAGTAAATGCTTCTCCATCCGAAATCCAGAGGGCGCTCTTGCGCAGAAACTGCAAATATGCCCTGCCGCAGAAGTAGATAACACGCCTCATATCGCTGTAGCTGAATAAACAGATTGAAACGCTTTGATTGATTAAAAATGACTAATAAACACACAACTGCCTTATTCTGTGTAAGAAGCCAAATCATCTCACAGAAGGATGCTCAACTGTCGTTATGAAGTGAGTTTGGAATAAAAACATGCTATTGTCTTTTGTTGGACAAGATGTTAATAAATGCTTCTGGAAAGATGTTTGACGCATGTTGCTTTTTCAAATGTACAGGTCCATCTCAAATTAGAATATCATGAAAAAGTCATTTTTTTCCTGTAATTTAATTAAAGTAAAACTTAAATATATTCTAGATTTATTAGACAAAGTAAAATATTTCCAGACTTTTTTTGTTTTCATTTTGATGATTACAGCTTGCTGCTCATCAAAACCAAAAAATCAGTATCTCAAATTATTAGAATATTTAATTTCAAATTCTATTAAATAACCATTCTCAGGGTATACAGTTGTGGCCAGAATTATTAGCCCCCTTCATAAATATGATCAAAGATGACTCTAAAAATAAATCTGCATTGTTTATCCTTTTGATCTTTAATTCATAAAATTAGCAAAAATCTAACCTTTCATTGAAGGAAAATAATTGAAAGTGGGGGAAAATAACATTAAGAAATAAATGTTTTTCTCCAAAACATGTTGCCCACAATTATTAGCACCCCTAGAATTTTTTATGAGTAAAATATCTCTGAAGTATATTCCCATTCATATTTAATTTTTTTTTAGCTCACCGGGTTGATCATGAACATGAAATTGTCCAGCCATGACTTCCTGTTCCACAGGAGTATAAACATGAGGAAACACAAAGGCCAAATTCCCTTAATCATTCATCACAATGAGAAAAAACAAAGAACATAGTTCTGATGTGTAGCAAATGATTGTCGAGCTTCACAAAATAGAAAGTGGCTGTAAGAAAATAGCTGAAGCATTGAAAATCCCCATTTCCACTATCAGGGCAATAATTGAGAAGTTCCAATCAACTAAAGATGTTACAAATCTGACTGAAAGAGGACAAGTGTCTAAATCATCCTAATGAGCAGTGAGGACAAATGTTTAAGTGGCCAAAGACTCTCCTAGGATCACAGCTGGAGAATTGCAGAGATTAGTTGAGTCTTGACCCACCAGATGGTTTTGGTGCACACATGGATAAAAAGTGCCCCATGCCCACAGTTAAATATACTGCTGGATCTTTAATGTTGTGGGTCTATTTTTGTGCTGGAGGTCCTGGACAACTTGTTCAGATATATCGTATCAAAATCAAAACCTGACCACTTCTGCTAGAAATCTTATAATGGGCTGTGGTTGGATCATCCGTTGGGACAATGATCCAAAACAAGCATCAAAACCAGCACAAAAATCAGTCACTGAGCACAAAATTAAGCTTCTGACATGGCCATCCCAGTCCCCTGACCTGAACCCTAAAGAGAATGAGTGGAGTGAACTGAAGAGAAGAAGCACCAACATGGAGCTGGGAATCTGAAGGATCTGGAGAGATTCTGTATGGAGGAATTGTCTCTGATCTCTTCTTGGGTGTTCTCCAAACTCATCAGGCGTTATAGAAGAAGACTCAGAGCTGTTCTCTTGGCAAAAGGAGGTTACAAAAAGTATTGAATAAAAGGGTGCTAATAATTGTGGGCAACATGTTTTGGAGAAAAATATTTATTTCATAATGTTATTTCCCCCCCACTTTCAATTCTTTTCCTTCAATGAAAGGTTAGATTTTTGCTAATTTTATAAATTAAAGATCAAAAGGATAAACAACACAGATTTATTTTTAGAGTCATCTTTGATCATATTTATGAAGGGGGCTAATAATTCTGGCCACAACTGTAAATACTGGGTTTAGGTCAGTAATCCCAACAGCAGTCATGGGGAAGTCTGCTGTCCAGAAGACGATCATTAAGACCCTCTACAATGAGGGTAAGCCACAGAGGGTCATTGCTAAAAGAGCTGGCTGTTCGCAGAGTGCTGTGCCAAAGCATATTCATGGAAAGTTGACTGGAAGGAAAAAGTGTGGTAGGAAAAGATGTAAGGAAGGTGTAAGTGAAAGGAATGACCGCAGGCTTGAGAAGATTGTCAGGCAAAGCCGATTTAAGAACTTAGGAGAGCTTCAAACAGAGTGGACTGAAGCTGGAGTCAGTGCATCAAAAGCCACCGCACACAGACGTCTTCAGGAAATGGGCTACAACTGTCACATTCCACATACCAAGCCACTTCTGAACCAAAGACAACGTCAGAAGCGTCTTACCTGGGCTAAGAGGAAAAAGAACTGGACTGTTGCTCAGTGGTCCAAAGTCCTCTTTTCAGATGAAAGTAAATTTTGCATTTCATTTGGAAATCAAGGTCCCAGAGTCTTGAGGAAGAGTGGAGAGGCACAGAAACCATGTTGCTTTAAGTCCAGTGTGAAGTTTCCACAGTCAGTGATGATTTGGGCTGCCATGTCATCTGCTGGTGTTGGTTCACTGTGTTTTCTGAAGTCCACAGTCAACGCAGGCATCTACCAGGAAATTTTAGAGCACTTCATGCTTCCTTCTGCTGACAAGCTTTATGGAGATGCTTATTTCATTTTCCAGCAGGATTTGGCACCTGCCCACACTGCCAAAGGTACCAAAAGCTGGTTCAATGACCATGGTGTTAATGTGCTTGATTGGCCAGCAAATTTGCCTGACCTGAACCCCATAGAGAATCTATGGGGTATTGTCAAGAGGAAGATGAGAGACACCAGACCCAACAATGCAGATGACCTGAAGGCCACTATCAAAGCAACCTGGGCTTCCATTACACCTGAGCAGTACCACAGGCTGATTGCCTCCATGCCATGCTGCATTGATGCAGTAATTCATGCAAAAGGAGGCACAACCAAGTATTGAGAGCATAGAAATGAATATACTTTTCAGAAGCTTGACATTTCTGTTTAAAATATCCTTTTTTATTGATCTTATGAAGTATTCTCATTTATTAAGATGTGAATTGGTGGGTTTTTGTTAAATGTGAGCCAAAATCATCACAATTAAAATGCAATCACAGCTCAAATGAAATAATTAATTAATTTATAGGGAATTTTAAGAGAGTTACTTTACGACCGAGCAACTGAATCGTCCAGCGGTCATTTGCATGGGCCGTAACCATAAACTCTGTAGCGGATATGAATATCCGACTATCGTAAAAACACTATTTAGTAGCAAGGTAACATAGATCGGCAGTTTAAGACATTAAATTTGTAAGCACAAAACACAAGACACTTCTCTTTAAAAATCTACAGGAGACTTTATTGATTATTCTAACACAAACTATTATCTAACACAAACACAAACACACACACACACAAGTGAGAAAGAAAGAGTTTTAAGAGAGAATCTAATGATGAGCATGATTTCTAGCAAAATATGCACTTCATAAGACCGGACATGAACAAACCATGAATCGTTAATTTAATGCACCAGTTCAGCTATAGAATCTGGAGGTACTTGCTTGTCGTTCGTGTCTTTGAATGTGGATTCCCTTGTTGGCGTCCTTGGCTTGGAGAAAGGGGGTTTCCGGGTTTGCTGGTTTGTCGTGGAAAAGCCAATCACATTCGGGCGTGCTGGCAAACAAATTGAGTCTCCCTCTTTGACTGAAGTTTAAAGTTGAGGCGGCAAAAAGTCGTTGGTTAAACTTTGTGGCAAAACTTAACTTAGAATACGAGACTCTCAACGTAAAAAAAAGGAAAGTAAAAGAAAAGAAAAGTGAGTGAGAAGTTGGATGGCTTGAATGAAACTGCTTGTCTGCTTGTCATCATCTGTTCTTTGTCTCAGTCATCTTCTTTGTTCAAACTGTTGTCCAACTCTGACTTTTGTCATTCTGATCTGACTACATAAACTTAGGTGTTTGTCCCACCTCTTTGAGGAGTTCTGACCAATTAGGTATCATCTTTGTTTCAAAGGTGGCTTTTCTCCTCCCCGATAATAAACTAAATGTTATTTCATGTTCTCCTCAATTCCCCCTCTCGACAGAGAATAAAAAAAAGATTACAGTTTAGACCTGATTTCCCTAAATATAATACGCTACATTTCACACAGATTTCATTCAAGCCAAACAATGAATTATGAATAGAGATTTAAATTCATTCCAAACAAGGTACACTTTCAATCAATCATTCAAAAGTTTCATTTACATGAATTGTGAGTGTTCTAAGCATAACTGGTCAATGTGTAGACATGACATGGAATTATGCAGTGGAACGATGTTTGATAAGTCCGTTTAGAATTGTTTGGAACAATTTGATGCAGTTTATTTGAAAAACAGTCTCTGTGATTTTTGTGGATTTCAACTGTGTCACTCAGAGGCCACAGGCCTGCAATGTCTCTCTGATCTCAAGATCAAAAGAGACAAAGACTCTGGTGTTATCTTCGTGCAGCTCAAGTTGCATTGTCTTTCCAACCATTTGGTTTCTACAGATGGCTTAAATTTGACACCCTTCCTTAGCCAGGAAGCATGCATGTCCATAAAAATACTTAGCACGGGGTTGTTGGTAGACTCAAAGCAGGCCCGGCGCCACAAGGGGGCAAAAGGGGGCACTGCCTCCTCAGATCTAATTTGTGCCTCCTCAGTTTCAATTTGTCCCCCCTTCACCCCCGAAACGCGATCGATTTTAACCCTTTAACGGATACGATCACACTGGCGTGATTAAAACATTCAGTGCGTTACTGCTAAATTCAAACCTGCTTTCGCGCTGCTGCCGCTGAGCCCGAGATGGATGCGCTCAGTGCCTTTCATATTTCACAACTATTCAGTGTTTTCAACCACTACCCTCCCTTCGCTGGGCAAGGAGGAACTGCACTTCTCCCCACAGAACACTTCAACTGCACGTAACACAGAGACTGAGTTTGATTGCACCTAAACTTGCACTACTTGACAAAATAAAGACGCCTTCCGGGGTGACACTTCACTGCATTCCGTGTCTGTTCTCCTCTTTTCCCATAGTGGAGCGCTACAATATATTATACCCACTGTAAATGTTTCTCTTTGTGAAGTTTGGTTAGTGATGGCATCTTTACGCACAACTGCTAGCCTGCATGGAGAACATCTTGAGACTCCAGAGACACCAGCAGCCTCAAATACCTGTTTGCTGCTCAACACTGGCTTTTTTATAGCTGCCCTTTCAATACAATTCATTTTTTTGACAGGAACTTTCATTAATAAGCCTTTATCTGACTGAGTTCTGCTGTGCTCTAAATCACTCAGAAATCTTATGATAATTTGATAATCTCCATTCAGTTTCACAAAATATTAGTTGTTTTCATGCCTTTTGCACAACATTGGACCATTTCATGCTTTTCCTCTTCAGAAAGATCTTTCTTCCTCTCCATATGGCATGAGAACTGTGACTTGCTTAATAATGTGGAACAACCTCTAAGTAGGGTTTCCATAGACCTGGCAAATTATTTTGTCTGAGATTGATACCAGTTATCTAAAAAGACATGGATAAATAAACAAACATACATTTTCTTAGAAAAACTAAAATCTGAATGTTTATTCTACTGAAATCTTACTGATATGTCACTTGCATAATAATTTGTAACGCGGTATATACACACACACAGTGTATATCAATATCAATATATATATATATATATCTATATCTATCCAAGTAATACATGTGTCTTCTTTGAAACACAATGTTAATCTGAAATTAAACCTGCCTCCTGGTGTTCATGAAACCCCAGAACACATTTTTGTGAACAGTGAACATATGTATAGGCTGCACATCATTGAAAACACTAAAGGTACTCATTAATTTTATTTATAATTTGAAATTAGTTATTTTTGCATTTTTCAGAGTGTTTTCTGTCTTCCGGTTTGAAAAGCAAAGTCAGAGCAATGTCACAAAATCTGATGTCATCATGTACCACTGGCAAGATCCGGAGTGCTGGTTGGCTCCAAGTTTGAGCTGGTCAAACATGCTGACGTCAACAGTTTCTACATTTATTCATGATGAAAAGCTCATTCAATCCAATCACTGCGCTGTAGTCAGGGATGGGCAGTATTTATGATACATGTATTTCAAATACATATTTCAAATACGTATTTCAAATACAAAATAGTATTTTGTAATTTGTATTTGATAGGGTTGATGAAAATGGCTTTGTATTTTGTATCAAAATACTTTAGTGTTTTGTATTTTTGTATTTTTAAAATACTGTAAAATACTTTGTAAGAAGTCTACATGATGACATAAAATTGTGGCCTCTGATTGGTGCCTACTCTATAGTTTGCAGAGACTTGCGATCAGAACAGAAAATGGATCCATATGGAAGAAGGTGGTCAAAAAATGTGCAGGCTGACAGCTTTCCATCAATTTTTAGCATGAATTGCTTTATTTTTTTTAACAGTTCATGTTAAGCTTTGGTGTTCATTTTGGTAGCCTAGGCTAAATAGTATACCAATTTACATAATGTTCTTGAAAACATTACCGAGCAGCAACTCCCTATATTTATGATTAACCATCAAATGATTAATTGGTTAAAAACTAGTTGCTATGAATACAGGTGCCATCAGTTGTCTTCTTATAAATGAGTTGTTGTCATTGAGTCAGTGTTGCAATGCAAAGTAGGCCCTTCATTACCAGACATCAAGTAACTAAATTAGGATACAATTATCATTTGCAAACATTATACTGTTGGTTACTTTAAAACTAACCTTCATCTGGGAGATCACATGGATATGTGAATATTTGATCTGTTAAATCCACAATATGTAATTTTTTTTTTTTTTACATATACAATTTTTTTAGTAATGGTAAAACATGGTACTCGTGATAAATCAAGAAAACGAGATTCAAACAAAAAGACTTGGGGCCAGATTTACTAACAGCTTGTGCTAGCGCAAACCCTCTTTTGGCATTAAAAATCTACTGTCGGGATTTACTAAAGACACGCAATATAAAATTAGCCCTGAAAACGCGTGGACTGAGTTGAGTTTGCGGCTGACCTTATTGCATATGCATTTTTAGGAGTTTCCCTTTCAGATGCAAAATTTATGGGAGGAGAGTATTTAAATGAATCACACAATGCAATTTACTAATGTCTGTGCTTGTCAATTTACTGGTATTTACACCATTATTTAATGCCCAAAAAAAGCATGTCTGAACCCATTTTGTGACATGGCTGCAATTGTTGCTGTTAGGAGGAGACACCGCAGAGAACAGAGAGCGCATGTTAGAAGGATTATTAAAGTGTCTTTGATGTATCCATGGTTTTTCGACAAAATAAAATGGGAAATCGAGGGTAATGATGTCATTGATAGACGACACACGGACATGGTGTGTGTCCTGGTTAAAATTGCTTATTTCTCTGGATTTAGAATTTCTTGGAAACATTTGGGATAATGTAGGTACACAAGTCAACAAAAAATCTAACATTGTTTTAGTGGTTTTTGAATATTTTAAATCTAAAAATCCTACATATTTGTGCCTTTAACTGACTGCACATGTCAGATTTATTGCATGACTCGGGCAGAGAAAAGCTGTTGCTATCAAACATTGTGTACTTAATCAAGTCAGTGTAATGGTGAAGGGATCGATCAAATGGGCCAACTGATGGAAAGTTTGCGAAGAAATTTCATGCTCCCTTGTAAAAGTATTTTGTAGTATTTTCAAAATACAAAAATACAGTAGTTTATTTTGATACATGGTGTGGCTGCTGTATTTTGTAGTTTATTTTGATACATTTAAAATTAAGGTATTTGGTATTTTATTTTAAAATACATTTTGATGTATTTTTGCCCATCCCTGGCTGTAGTATGCATAAGATTATAATTGCGGTATTATGCATGAGGAAGTATCACTTCTCTCGCCTCTGTCTCTTGTCATTCAGAGACATCGTTGGTGCTCATGCACCTCAGTGCTACAACACAAAAATGCGTTTTCCTGCGACGCAACCAAAGCAAAAGCTTGGGTGCATTTGGTTGGTTTTGCTGTAATCTACCAGCACAAATGGAAAATATGTTCGCATAAGACCGCATTACAGTGGAGAATTCAAATATCACCAAAGTGCTGTTCATTCACCTCTGCGTTCGGACACGCAAGCCGTGTGTAAAGCAAAGCAAGCACATGAGTGTTGTTTGTATTTTGCCCGCGATGCGGTCAGAACTGGAGTTTGAATACGAACACATCAAAAATACGATTTTTATTATGACATACAGGTGGAGCGCGCATATGATCGGTTTCAGCACCTGATTCAGTCTTCCTCCAGGAAATCAATTTATTAAAATCTGGACTAGACTAAGTCTAGGACTATTTTAAATCATGACAAAGAAAGCAGATTTCTGTTAATCTGGTTTAAAGGGCCATTTTATTCTAGGACTAGGCTTAATCTCTGTTCGGGAAACCGCCCCATATTAGTTCAAAGTTACTGCTAGTTTTGATATATTAATAAATTAATTAAAAAAAAATTGTAACACATACCCCTAATACCTTCTCTACTGCTTTCTGTTTTGTATCATACAGGGTACGCTCTTGTATCCCCGTAGTGGCTAGGAAGAACATAGCAACCATAATTGCAATGAATAAACCTTGTGACAGGCAGTGACTGTTACATATCCGTCCCCTCATGTTAGTTCTACATTGCCAAAATAAGGTTTCAAATTCTGTAAACTGAAAGAATCTACCTGTTCTGACTATTCAGTATCTAGTAATTAACAGGACCAAGGCATTTGACCACTTTGGCAGGACCTTTCCATTTGGCAGACAGTTTACCCATAAAACCTTTATCAGCACATGACAGAGGAAGCGTACGAACCCATTCTAAATCTCCAATTTGAAAGTGAACTTGTCGCCTTCAAAGATTATAGTACTTGCATTGTTTGCTCTGGGCCTGTTCGACATTCCTTTGCACAGTTTGAATTATTTCCTTTGACTTTTCCAGGATAGGGTAGGCTGGACTGTTTGGATCAGGAGGTCACAGGATAGCTCTTTCTAGAAGTCCTTTCAATTTGTGATCAAGCATGACTTAGGTTGGGGTGGATCCCGTACTGTCTTGCCACACTGTATTGATAGCAAATCAGAATTTTGCTAGCCACCTGTCCCAATGGCGATGGTTGTGCACATATGAGGCAATCATGGTCTTGAGTGTTCCATTTACTTGTTTGGTCAAATTGGTTTGTGGGTAAACAGCGGTGATAGGATTCTGGATGACATTCCACTGTTTGCAGATTAAACTGATGTGTTGGGAAGAGAATTGCATTCCTCAATCAGACACCAAGTACCTAGGGGTGTCCCATCTGGTAAATATTTCTTCCACAAGAATGTATGAAATTTGAGGAGTTTTGACTACTCCCAAAGGAGACAATTCTACCCATTTTGAGCAGTAATCAACTATCACTAGGAGATGTTCGTTCTGTTTATGACGTTCAAGGAACAGTCCCATAAGGTCAATCCCCAGCATATGCCCAGGTTCCACTATCGGTGTCAACTGCATATGGCCAGTTAGCTTTGAAACGGTCGGTTTATACTTATGACATACCAGGCATTCCTTACAATGCTTCCATACGTCAGAATGTATCTGTAATTAATCTGTAATTAAGGGAAGGAGGAGGCGGGAACTGGCGAACGTTCAACAATACTTTAATAAACAAACCCAAAATGAAAGTAAAAAAGGCAGTCACTCACGGACGACTGCCGCATACACATAAAACATGTAAATAGGCCTGGTCCTCTCTTGTCCTTTACTGTTGTTGCTCCTCCTTTTATGCTCCCGAAGCTCCTCCGCGAGAAACTTGACAAACTCGCACTCTGCACCGGTCTCAAGTTTCTCACGCTCCATTCTCACGGCTCTCTGCCTTGTCCTGCTTGCCACATACCCCCATCACCCCAGGGCCAGTCACGGCAAGGACAGACGAGGTGAGAGAAAGGAGACAGAAGCATGAGGAGGGACAGGGAAGAGAGATGAAGACAAAAAAAAAAATCTTGGTCTGGTTCCCAAAATGCACTGCCATTCAATTCTCCACTAGCTGGGTGAACTAGTCCACCATGCCTGGTGGCAATGCTGGATAGCCCTTGGTGGACGGCGACGGCTCCTCAAGGTTCGGGCAGTCTGCAGGAGTCCCCCATTCCCTGCTCCTCCCCATCATGGCGGATGGCAGCAGATTCCCCACAGCGGCGAGGGCTCTATGACAGGGAGTTCCTTCTTCCTCCCGGGCTTCGGCACCAATGTAACAAGGTATGTTGTTAAGGGAAGAAGGAAGCGGGAACTGGTGAACTTTCAACACAGTGGCGTAGCCACGGGTGTGCCAGGGTGTGCCGGTGCCACCCAAAGTGGCAGCTGGCACACCTAAAATAGGTCCAGGTGAAATTGCAAGCACAACAAACCTCACAAGTATCGAAAATGGGATACTTTCCCATAGACTGGAGTGAGACCATAGACGTCTCGCGAGCTGTCGCGATCATTCGTGGCTCTCTGTGGCTTGTAGCGCTAAGCGCTTCAGTTCATGCAGAGCGGGCGTGAACGGACCAACTCTTCCACATGTAATAAACATGAATGAACATCCAAAGGTATGTTGAAAGATATAGTAGAACTTACCAAAATCCGTATCATGTCATCTTTCATGTTCATGTTTCAACTGTGGAAAGGTGTCATTAAAACATATTGTAATAATGTCAAATTTACCGTCACATTTACCTCAGAAAAGCCCTTCAATGTCCAAAAACGCATCAGTCAGCTACAAAAATGAACTTCGAGAGGAGCATTTTGCTAAATATATGCACTATTGCATATTCATTGTATTTGTGCTTAACATGTACTTCAATATTGAATGTATAAATCTGTTTTATGACAGCCGCCATTTAAATTTTTAGGTCTATATAAAAATGAGTAGAAATAGCCTATAATTGTCATAATTTTTTTTATTATAACGTTATTATAAAAACTGTGTAATTTATATGTAAGTAGCTTACAAATAAATTAATTTTTAATATTATAGTGATGTAGGCTACCAGCTGTGGTTCCCTGTATAATTTACAGTGTTGAGAGAGATTTTTTTCTTTGAGGAAATTTGCTGTACCTGACGGGCACTTCGGTAAAGTTGGTTTTATATTCGCACATTCGGACTTCTGGTAAATTCAGACTTTCCAATAAATGTGCAATAAATTAATGTTTGCGAATTTTAAGCAGCGACATGATATTGACAACCAACGATTGTCAACTTACAACATTTTTCACATTCGATCAAAATAGGCAAGTATTGTTTTAATGGCATATTTACTTGTGAATGTCCACTGAATGTCCAATGTAGTTTGATTAACAAGGCTATTGAATACGGATGTCCGAATGTGCGAATATAAAACCAACTTTACCCTGACGGGCCCCAAATTAGTCAATAATGAATCAAGGAAATCAAATCGAAATCAAACCACAAGCTTCAGAATCAAAATCAAATCCAATGGTGAAATTTGTGTCAATGCCCAGCCGTCAATCATTTTTTTTGTTTGTTTTGTTTTTATTTAAAGCAAATGTTGTTTTTTCCAATTATTTTCTTGTCAGAGTGCACCAGAATGCGTCGTTAAAATCCCGAAAATGGGGGAGGATGCTCCCAGACCCCCCTACAACAATTTCAATTACAATATTTTGTCCGGTTGCACATTAATCGGACAATAAATATGGCACACCCAGTTTTTCTGATGCACACCCAGAGTCACTTTTCTGGCTACGCTGCTGTTTCAACAATACTTTAATAAATAAACAAAACGAAAGTAAAAGTGGCAGTCCCTCTCAGACGACTACCGCACACACAAAACATAACGTAAATAGTCCAGGCCTGGTCCTCTCTTGTTCTTAACTGTGGTCGCATCCTCCTTTTATGCTCCCAGAGCTCCTGTGAGAAACTCAAGGCCGGTGTGGTCTTCACCCTTGCCCTGTTCACCCTTACCCTTGCCCATCAATCACCCTTTCCCTGTTCTCACAGCTCTCAGCCTCATCCTGCTTGCCACAGTATCGTTGGTAGGGCTGGGACAATACATTGAATCTTGATTCACGATACAAAGAATCTGGAGAGATTCTGATATTTTCCAAAGTATAGCAATTCTCTCTCGAATTGATTCTGGTATATAGTTTTTAAAAAGCAGATGGCATTACTATACATGTGTGCTGCCTTCTTTATGACTTTGAGAACTTTTATTTTGAAGTTATTTTTCGAGTAACACTGCCATCTAGTGGCTGTTCAGCCATTTTGTTTAGTTGAAAGTAGAAAGCAGCCAGAGCACATGGCTCGAGAGATGGTGCATCTAATTTGTTTTTGTTTCGCTGTTCCTGGGATACTAATTGTCTGTAATTGATCAAAAGTTATTATTATCATATTAAGGACACTTCCATGCATTATAGCATGTAAATTCATATTCTGAAAGTGCCATTGCTGGATTCAAAAATATGTAAAATTACTGCCAGCAGTTTATGTTTGTGTTTTGTTTTTTATTAGTGCATATGTATATTGAAATGTGTATTTTGTGTGTTCTGTATTTTCAGTTTTACAATATAAAGAGAAATTCCAATTAAATCAAGAAAAGTTATACCTTGAGGCATTACTGGAGTCATTCTTCATGTTAGCTCACTGTCTAGCCTTGCAGAGCAACGCATCATGAGGACAATACAGTAAAAAGACAAGAACACAACAGGTTCAAGCACAAGAAAATACTGCGCTTCAGCAATGAGTCTACGCTCATGGAAACGGTACCAGTTAAAAAGCAAACAAACAAATTACTCAGCGCAACAAGAAAATGAAACTGAAGAGCAACAATCAGAAAGAGTTATGTCTGCAAGAAGTGCTGATAGCAAGTCAATTCAGTCAAAATCCTCAAAAAGAAGCAGACAGTCTTCTATTGGTTCTGCAGCCATCAGAGCCCGAGCTAAGGCTGAAGCGGCCCATGCTCAGCTGTCCTTTGCCGAACAAGAATCAGATGTAATAAGGAAAAAAGCTGATTTAGAAGCAAGTCTACATCTTCTCAAAAGTCAAAAGGCAGTTGCTGTTGCATTAGCGGAGGCTGCAGCTTATGAAGAAGCAATTGAAAGTGGAGAGTTAGTAGAGGAACCCCAAGTCCCAGAACAACCCCTCAGCCTAGCTGAATGGACTAGTGATTATGTGCAGAAGCTTTCACAAGTATGTCTTGAAGACATCCCAGTCAAAGTTGAACCACCTGAACACTTCAGGAAAGTGAGTGAGTACTCAGAAATACCAAAAGTGGATATTCAACAGTTGGCAACCTGCTGGCCAGTTCACATCAAAAATAGATCATACCTTAAGAGACACACCAACGGATCAGGCATACTTCCAAAAATGGTCGCAATATCCTGTTAAGACCAAAAAAGAGATTCCACAGGACCTTTCAACTGGGTCTGACCTCACAAGGTATCTGATCCATAAAGAAATGGTGAGTTCCAGTCTGCTAAAGTTTGATGACCATCCTGAAAATTACTGGTCAAGGAAAACATCTTTAAAGACTGCTACCAAAGATCTTAACTTGACAGCCCAGGAGGAACTTGATTTGATGACAAAATGGTTAGGACCTGAATCATCAGAGCAGGCAAAAAGCATTCGCTCTGTACATATTCTTCATCCTAAATCAGGCCATGACATGTTGTGGCAAAGACTTGAGGAAAGTTATGGACAGTGGTGTATAAAGTACTCGAAAACCATACTTGAGTAAAAGTATAGTTATCTTACCAGAAAATGACTTTGGTAGAAGTTCATGTCACTGTTTAGAATGTTACTTGAGTAAAAGTTTTAAAGTATGTGATATTTTTTTGTACTTAAGTACGAAAAGTATATTTTTGATATTAAACGTACTTAAGTATTGAAAGTAAAAGTACAAGTAAATGTAAAATACAAAAGGAGCAAAAAAAAAAATTATTAAAAATTGTTCTATACACAGTTTGAGCATAAATGTTTATTGTAATTTTTACATATATAAAAAAATATGAATATATTATTAGGGCTGGGTAAAAAGAAAAAAAAAAAAAAAACGATTTCTCGATTTTAATTGATTCTCATTTTTACAAACCAATATTGATTCTTAAATCCCAAGAATCGATTAGTCTAGTGTGTTTTCAGTTGATGAATGAGTAGAATATGTAGCGCCTCCCATCCAATAAATCGCAATAATCTTTGTGCTTTGTTACTTTTGATATGAAGCAAAGTCTCAGATTTCAAATGACGTCGATCTTATTATGAGATTCAAAAAATAAATACCGTTTTGGCACTGTTTAATGTGACGTGACAGATCGCTTTAGCACCTCAGTTAAAGAGAAGCGGCAGCACGAGCGCATGTGAACATCCTCTCCTCCGCTTTAATACCAATTACAGAGCGAAATAAACATGCATGAACATCTGAAGGTATGTTAAAATATACAGTACAACTTATCGAAATCCGTATCATGTCTCGTGTAATAGCTCAGTGTTTCAACCTCGGAAAGACGTCAATAAAACAGCTTGTAAACAATGTCACGTAACGTCACATTTACCTCAGAAAAACATATTCAGTGACCATAAACTCAGTCAGCTAGAAAAGTGTACTCTAGAAAAGCAACATTCTGATAAATATAGCTATGCACCATTACATATTCATTATAATTTTTACTGTTCTTCAATATTTAATGCATGTTTGAATAAATCAGTTATGACAGCTGTGATTTAAATGTTTAAAAAATTTTAAAAAACGAATTGGAGTAGAAATATGATTATGTAATTCTAAACTTTATAATAAAAACATTGAGTGTAATATAAGTGTTTGTATATAAATAAGTTAATAATAAGTTAAGTATAATAAGTATAATAAGTTAACCTTCAATATTACTATAGTAGTACCAACTGACTCCCGTGTGTAGTTTATAGCATTAATTGAGATTTTTTCCTCTAGAAAATTTGCCATGTACTGTAACTGAAATACTACATCCAAAATAATCAATATCAAATCGAATCGAAATTATAATCGAATCCAAAGCAAGTGAATAGTAATCAAATCGAATTGTGAAAATTGTGTCAATACCCAGCCCTATTAATTATACATTGATCGTTCAAGTTAATTCATAGTGCATTATAACTAATGTAAGTGACAACTTTACAATGTCAAAATGTAAATGTTGAAATTAAAAGTGAACAATACTTTTATTAATCTTATTTAATGTTACAAATGGACTTATTGTAAAGTGTTACCATTTCATATAAATCCAGTCATGCTTAAAAATTACCATCTTTATACACAAAGGCATAGCATGGGTCTATATGTATACTTGCACACATTATTTGCCTCTATTTTAGAAACGTACTGGGTTACTAACGTAACCTCGGTTCCCTGAGATATGGAACGAGTACTGCGTATGGGGGAAAAGTCTCCCTTTTTCCCCGCCACTGAAGCCTTTTCAATAACGCAGTGTAACTGCACCGTCATTGGTTCACTCATAGACAAGTTGTTGAACCAATGGCGGCGCGGCTCAGCTGCGCGGCCTATGAGAAGAGAGCGCGCGCACATTCCCACCAAAAGGGGCGGGGTAATGTGCTATATAAGCGGGCGAGTCGCCATAGGCCATCAGGCCATATCGACTGAAGCGACGACCTAAGCCGCAGCCTCGTGGCACGGCAAGTAACGCAGTACTCGTTCCATATCTCAGGGAACCGAGGTTACGTTAGTAACTGAGTACGTTCCCTTTCGATATTTCACACGTACTGCGTATGGGGGAACGAATTCAACCGTGCCGTGCCACGGCTGGGGAACGACTGAACTTGAGCAGGCACCAGAAGGGGCCGAGGACAAGTGAAGGCCGAAGCCGTCGTACCCTGTTACACTACGGAGGAGAGAACTCCTGAGTTCGTGATGTGCAAAAAGCGGAATATTAACCCTCTGGAGTCTGAGGCTGATTTGGGGCCTGGAGAAGTTTTGACATGCTCTGACATTTGTGCTTTTTTCAGTTGTTCATAAACATATAAATGACAAAAGTGTCATTACACTGTATTCAGCACAAACTAGGCTACAATAATATGTGAGGAACATGTATGTACATGTTTGTGTTTTTGAAGGAATAATGTTTATGCGTGGTTACTGAAAAAACAAAAAACTTAAGTCACTGAAATAAGGCCAAAATAAGTATATTAAATCTGTGTTCACAAGACTTTTGGGTATTGGAGGTTGTAGACTAGAGTTTTTGCTTCAAAATTATGTAAAAATTATGCTGCCTACTCCTTCATATAAAACAATATATTGATTTAGTTTTTGTAAGACACTTTTTGCCAAGAAACACAGTATGCATGGAGGCGTGAATCACCAATGAAAAATGGGCCATTCTCACCTGAGAAGACAAAAGAATTGGATAGTAATGAGCTGAAATGACTTGCATATTAATGAGGCATTTCAGTCAGGTAGGCTGTGAAAAAAACCTTCTGTGATGTCTCAAGCTCATCATGATATATGAAACATACAGAAAAATATTATTACAATATAAAGTAATGGTTTTATAATATACTTTAAAATATAATGTATTTCTGTGATGCAAAGAGTCTGAATATAGGCTTTTAGTTTAAAAGCATGCACATTTGGAGAAATATTGGATTCTCATATGCTTATGTCAATTTTCTATACAGAGAAGTTATATTTATTTAATATTCATTGTCATTACTATGAGCGCTGGTGTTTTCAATTCATCCTTGAAGTCGGAGGGCGCTCTCTGTGCATTTTTAGTCCACAAATTCATCTAAAAGAAGAAGAGGCTATTCCATGAATGGAGTTTCCAATTCATACTGCAGCCGGAGGGCGCTAAAGAAACAAAAACTCATCTAAAATTCATCTATAGAAGAAAAGAAAACAGGAACTAACTGCATGTCTTCTATAGCTCGCTAACCATGACTTTTACATCCAGATAAACACTTTTCAAGACAATAAATACACGATTGAGACGATGAATGCATGTATTGCCTCTGAATTTGCGTCTGAATAGCGCTGGCTCCGTGGGCGTGGCCGCATTAGCGGATAATGAGCTGAATCACGGACTTCTGACATGGCTCTCTTTTCATACAGATTACATAAACACAGAAGGTTTGTTTTCGATTTGACTTAAATGATTTAAAGCCTGACATCTTAACGTTTTTTAGACATAAGTTTAACTTTTCTGTGATTAGTATTCACTAAGTTACAGTTCATTTTCTGAGAACTATCAGATTGGACTTCGTTCAGAGGGAGAGGATAAATCACGCATCATGTTAGTTTTCTTTATTTTACAAAAAGCACAACATTGTGTTTTTACTCTGAGTGTATACAAATAAAAGAAGATATTCTATAGTTTCAATTGATATATTACTTATGTCTCTATGACAAAAAATGACGGAGTATTTTAAGTCTGTTTTGCTGCAATGTGAAAAAAAACCTGCAAAACGCGCCGGCGCATTTTCAGACCTCAGAGTGTTAAGGGACCGCAATTTTACACTGAAAGGACCCGAGCATGCAAGGTCGGAACGTCCAACTGGTAGAATCTGACGAAAGTGGACGGCGAGGACCAGCCAGCCGCCTCACAGATGTCTTTGATAGAGATTCCACAGGACCAGGCCCATGAAGAAGCCATGCCTCTAGTGGAACGGGACCCTTTGGTGCGGCCACCAAAACAAACGAATAGCTGATCAGATTGCCGGAAGGGCTGTGATCGCTCGATGTAGATGCGCAAAGCCCTAACGGGGCATAGTGATTCTAGCCCTGGCTCGTCCGATGAACGGGGGAGCGCAGAGAGTGCGATCACTTGTGCTCTAAACGGCGTAGAGAGCACCTTGGGAACGTAGCCAACCCTTGGTTTGAGTCGTTAGGCCCAAATTCAAGGCATGCAGGGCTCACAGAGAGTGCCTGCAGATCGCCAACGCGTTTAACCGATGCTAAAGCAAGTAGCAGAGCGGTTTTAAACGTTAAGGGCTTGAGGCCTGCTAGACCTTATGGCTCAAAAGGAGGACCTTTAAGAGCCCTGAGGACCAAAGAGAGGTCCCAGGGGGGAACGGTGAGGGGACGAGGAGGATGCAATCGCCTAGAACCCCTCAGAAACTTAATAATCAAGTCGTTCCGCCCTACAGATTGTCCAGCAATGGGCGAGTGAAACGCTGCAATGGCTGCTACGTAAACCTTGAGCGTGGAAGGGGCTCGACCCGAGTCCAGTCGCTCTTGGAGGAAGGTTAGTATGGAAGATACTCCGCATTCCTCCGGGTCTATGCTGTGTGTAGAGCACCAGCTAGCAAAGACTGACCACTTCTGGGCGTAGAGGCGTCTCGTGGACGGAGCTCTTTGCTTTTAAATGAAATGGTATCTAGCACATTCCTGGGGAGGTTAGACGGTTCCCGTCGAGGATCCACAGATGTAGAGCCCAAAGCTCTGGCTGTGGGTGCCAGATTGTTCTGTTCGCCTGAGAGAGGAGATCCCGTCTCAGGGGAATTGGCCATGGGGCTTTTGTGGAAAGCCGAAACAGCTCCGAGGTCCAAATCTGGCTCCTCCAGAGTGGGGCCACCAACAGAACTTTGTGTCTGTCCTCTCTGATCCGTCTGACGACCTGAGGGATCAGGGCGATCGGAGGAAAGGCGTAAAGAAGGGTATTGGGCCAGATGTGGGCCAATGCGTCGTCCTTCTTGGAGAAATAAGTTGGGCAATGAGAGTTGTCTTCTGAGGCAAAGAGGTCCACCTCTGCTTTCCCGAAGAACTCCCATATGGTTTGAACAGTCTGGGGGTGGAGCATCCACCCGTCCGAGGGGATGTTGTTCCGAGACAGCATGTCTGCTCCCAGATTGCTTTTCCCAGGTATATGAGTCGCTTTGAGTGAGCGAACACTTGGGGAAGCCCATTCCAGAAGGCGTTTCGCCAGAGCGCATAAGCGGCTGGACGAAAGACCCCCCTGGCGATTTATATATGAGACCACTGTCATACTGTCCGATTGGACTAGGACGTGGCGATCCGTCAGACGAGAATGGAAGGTTTGGAAGGCTCGTATTACTGCCAACAATTCGAGGCAGTTGATGTGAAGGTGGCTTTCCTCGTGTGTCCACGAGCCGAAAGCCGGGCTGCCTTCGCACAGGGCACCCCAACCTGAGTTGGATGCAGCTGTCGAGAGAACCGTCCTTCGTGTTACTGCCTGTAGGGGTACTCCTAGAGTGAACCAAGTAGGGTTCATCCATGGTTTCAGAGCCATCAAACAGGCCTGATTGACCTTGAGGCGAAGGCGCCCGTGACGCCAAGCGTAAGGAGGGACCCGGGTTTTCACCCAGAACCGCAGGGGCCGCATGCAAAGCAGGCCGAGCTGGAGCACTGGGGAGGCAGAAGCCAAGAGCCCTATCAACCTCTGGAAGAGCTTCAGAGGGAGGTAGGCCTTGTTCTTGACGGAAGCCGCGAGCTGCTGAATAGCCAGAGCGCGCTCTGGTGAGACTACGGCCGTCATGCGGACCGAGTCGAACACTGCACCCAGGAACGAAATTCGTTGAGTGGGGAGTAGTAAGCTCTTGGCTAGTTTGACCCTGAGACCCAGGCACTGTAAGTGGCTGAGGAGCACGGATCTGTGGTGTTCTAGTTCCGAACGCGAGCTGGCCAGGATGAGCCAGTCGTCGAGGTAATTCAAAACTCGTATTCCCATCTGTCTCAGAGGGGAAAGAGCCGCATTCATGCACATTGTGAAAGTGCGGGGGGCCAGGGAGAGCCCGAAGGGAAGGACCGTGTACTGATAAGCCACACCCTCGAATGCGAATCTCAAGAATCGCCTGTGATGGGGGGCTATCTGGATGTGAAAGTAAGCGTCTTTCAGATCCAGCGAGCAAAACCAATCCTCGTGGCAAATCTGCGCGAGGATTTGTTTCAGCGTCAGGACTTTGAACTTTCGCTTCATAAGGGAAAGGTTCAACAACCTGAGGTCCAAAATGGGTCTGAGACCGCCGTCTTTCTTGGGTACCAGAAAGTAGCGGCTGTAAAAGCCCGACTCGCTCTCTGGAAAAGGGACTGTTTCTATAGCCCCTTTTCTGAGGAGAGTTACGACCTCGGCTCGGAGGACGTGAACGTCGTCCGCTTGTACCACGGTCTGGATGACCCCTCCAAATCGCGGAGGTCTTCTGGTGAACTGGAGCGAGTAACCCTGGATTACGACTTTTAGAATCCATCTTGACACCCCGGGGATGGCTTTCCAAGCCTCGGCCCGTGTGGCAAGAGGGAGGATTACGTCGGGTGACGGCCCGAGAGAGGGCGGGCCGGACACCGGGAGTGATGGAAGAGGAAATTTGCTCTTTTGTGAAATGTTTAAAAATAGGGTCGCCGTTAAAACGGCGGTTGGGGAGGGTGCAATACTTGTGGGCCCTGTGGCAGCAGGCTGTGTTATTCCCGCGCCCGGAGATGAACGAGGCGGAGTGGAATATGCACGAAGGAGCTTCTGGGGTGGTCCGGCCGCGGCGGGACATGCCCCAGTCCTCTTCCTTAACAGATCAGGATGACTTTGGAGTCGCCGGGTCCAGCGCAATCCTGGGCCGGGGTCTCTGGCGTCTCGGGAAGGGTGGGCGCTTAGAAGGGCGCGAGCGCTGGCGGTGCTCCTTGGGCGGCGCTGCTTGGGAAGCGGAGGGAGCGGGCTTCGTCTGCTGAGCCGGCGCAGGCCTGGGGCGGCTAGAAGCAGACGCAGAGCTCGAGCGCTTGGGTAGGAAGTGTCTCATGGCCTGAGACGACTTCTGTGCAGCCGTGAAGCGCTCCATGAAACCCTCCACTGCCGGCCCAAAGAGTCCTGACGGGGAGACGGGAGCATCCAAGAAGGCCGTCTTGTCCTGATCCTTTATCTCCGTCAGGTTCAGCCACAGGTGGCGCTCCAGCACAATGAGGCTGGCCATGGATCTGCCAATGGCCTGGGCCGTGGCTTTCGTGGCCCGCAGGGCTAAATCTGTGGTGCTGCGGAGGTCCCGAAAAGCAGGTGCATCAGTGCCGGACTCGTCCAGTGAGCGGAGGAGTTTGGCCTGGAATACTTGGAAGATGGCCATGGAGTGTAGTGCTGAAGCGGCTTGGCCCGCTGAGGCGTAGGCCCTTCCTGCCAGGGCGGAGGTCGTCCTGCAGGGCTTGGACGGGAGGGCTCTCTTCGTCTTCCATCCCACAGCCGCGGGAGGACAGAGGTGAGCGGCCACTGCTTCATCCAAGGGCGGCAGATGCTCGTAGCCCTTTTCTTCCGAGCCGTCCACAGAGGTGAGGGCTGAGCGGTGTGAAGTATGCAGGCGGGCAGAGTAAGGGGCGCGCCACGACTTCGTTAGCTCCTCGTGGACTTCTGGGAAGAAGGGAGCGGAGCACTGGCGAGGGGCCTGACGACGACCTGGGAGGAAACACTCATCCAGGCGGCTCCTAGATGGCTCCTCTGGGGGGCCCAATCGAGGTCGAGGTCTTCGACGGCCTTGGACAGGACACGGAAGAGCTCGGCGTCCATGCCCGTACCGTGGTCGATGGGCTCCAAGGAAGGCAGGGGGGCGGGGTCGTCCGACTCGCCAACCCAGGCTTCTGGCTCAGAGGCTGCCATGGACACAGAGTCGAAGAGGGGCTCTTCGTCGGATCCGCCAAATGAGACGAGGTCGCTCGCATCTGCTGAGGGACGCTGGTCAGGGCGGGAGAACAAGACGGGGGATTGCTCTCTGCTGGGAGAGGGCGAGGCACGCGGGTGCTGAGCCGACGTGGGCTCGCCCATCTCCATGCGCTGAACCGCTCTGCCCCGCGGTCACTTCCTCGCAGGAGAGGGGACGGGAGGGCGCGAGCGGCGGGGTCTTCCTGTTTGAAGAAGGCGGCCCGTGAGCGCAGAGACGCGAGACTCATGGACTCGCAGTGCGAGCATGAGCCGCCAACGAGCGCGTTATCCGCGTGAGACTTGCCCAGGCATCCGATGCACTCGTTGTGCCCGTCTTCTTCGTGCAGAGGGGCTCTGCACATACCACAAGAGTGGTGTGGCATTTAGAAATGCCGTGCGCCGTGAAAACGGCGATTGGGAGGCTCTAACGGCGAGGGCCGGTGCTCAAAGCGGTGAAAACCGCTGGAAAAATGCTCGAAGCGGGTACTGTAACCGCGGGGAGGACGCAGAGAGGGCGCGCCGGATGGCGGCAGGAGACCCGCTGAGAAGCGGCCGGTCGCAGGAAGCGGGAGGCGGCGGCTCGTCGACAGCGCGAAGGCGGCAGTCGGCGAGGGCGCGGGCGCTGCAAGGATCCGGCGAGTCGGCTGGGTCCGCTGCAGGGCCTTTTCAACGGCGGCGAAGCGTCTTCTCAGGCGGCGAGCTTCTTTCCCGGCGAGCAGGCTTCGGCGAGGATCAGCGAAGAGAAGTTCAGTCGTCGCTGAAGGAGAAAGGACTGATGGCCTATGGCGACTCGCCCGCTTATATAGCACATTACCCCGCCCCTTTTGGCGGGAATGTGCGCGCGCTCTCTTCTCATAGGCCGCGCAGCTGAGCCGCGCCGCCATTGGTTCAACAACTTGTCTATGAGTGAACCAATGACGGTGCAGTTACACTGCGTTATTGAAAAGGCTTCAGTGGCGGGGAAAAAGGGAGACTTTTCCCCCATACGCAGTACGAGTGAAATATCGAAAGGGAAACTTGATTATCTAATCAAAATATATGTGTTACAGTGCCAATAAAAAAAAGAACTGAAACCGAATAAATTTCTGATTTGTTATGTTTCTGTCGCTGCATGATGAGGATACAGTTTAAATATGCAACTTTGCTGGATAATGAATGCATAACAGCGAACAAATGGATATAAACTAATGCAAATGAATGGTAACAACCGTGACATTAAACAGGTGGTATTTTTGTCACATTGTTTTAACCGCTTGAGGTACTACTAATGTTAGCATCCTCTCAGCCTCGACAGCAAACATACTGCTGTTCTCCACCAATGCAGCATCTAGTAAACAAACTAATTACTTTATAATGATATGAAAACACGTACTGTAGAGTACACTGTATAACATACTGTTTTGTTGTCTATGTTTTAAATCAGTTTCAAGTGTCCCACTCTGTGCAGCGCTCAGCCTCAGAACAAATTCTACGAGGCATCAATGATAGTTTTTATTTCGCCTCTAGAGGTCGCTCTCGTACTGTATAATGACAGTACACTCCTCTCAGCTGCTCCAGCAACGAATGCAACGCAGAAAATGAAATCAACTGCGGTTGTGCAAGCACTTGTTTGCACATGCTTGCTTGCAGTCTGTGTTTTTCCTACTTTATTTTGTAGTAAATAAAGAAAATGCTTTGGGGAAATGTAATGGAGTAAAAGTGTATATTTTATTTAGGAAATGTAGTGGAGTAAAAGTAAAAGTTGACAGAAATATAAAAACTCAAATAAAGTACAGATTCTCCCAAAAAATACTTAAGTACTGTAACAAAGTATTATTACTTCGTTACATTACACCACTGGTTATAGAGCACCCGAGGTGGTGGAGCATGCATTGTTGAAAAAGCTAGAGGATTTCCCAAGGCTAAGCAACAAAGATAGTCACAAACTCAGAGAGCTGGGAGGTATCCTATTGGAATTGGAATGTGCTAAGGTAGAGGGGTATCTCCCTGGACTTGCATATTTGGACATAGCCCGTGGACTGAAACCAATAGTGGAAAAACTGCCATACAGCCTGCAGGAGAGATGGGTAACTGAAGGATTTAGATATAAGGAAGAGTACAAGGTAAGAGTACCATTTGTAATTTTCTCTAGATTTGTGAGACAGCAGGCAAAAATCAGAAATGACCCTAGCTTTTTCCTTCCCACACCCACAATTCGGATCTCTAAGACTAAAATTCTGAGACAGAAAGTCCCTGTATATGTGCACAAGACAGAAATTCCAGCAGAACTTACAATTCAAAAGACAAGCGCTGCAGAGAAGAGAGCTGAAAGCCCTGAACGACAGTGCCCAATACACAGAAAGCCCCACCCTCTGAAAAAGTGCAGAAGTTTTAGAATTAAGTCTTTAGATGAAAGAATAGCCTTTCTCAGAGAGAACAGAATCTATTTTAGGTGTTGTGGATCAACTCAGCATGTGGCAAAAGATTGCAAAGTGACCATTAAGTGCCAGGAATGTAAAAGTGAAAAACACATTTCAGCCATGCATCCAGGTCCTCCCCCTTCAACAGAAACAGCTGTTCACCAAAACAAATCACCAATCTTGAGTGTCTTCAAGGCAAATGTGCTTCTGAATGGTCGCGCATCCATCCTTACTCCTCGCCCAAACAACATCCAAGTAAAAAAGAAAATTTCAGTTCCACACCACTGCATCAAAGTCTGCACACTTCATCCTGTATGGAAGATACAAGCCCTTCTGTGAGTACAGACAGTCTAGGTCCTTCAGTGTTTCAAAGATCCAAGGATGATGATAAACCAACCTTGTCTGTGGATGACATACCAAGTATGTATACCAAGATGAAGGGAACAGCTTCGTGGCACCTCTGCCATTTCAATCTCCGAGACGTCACCTACCAAGTAACAAAGAACAAGCAAAGAAGCGTTTCACCTCCCTCCAGAAAACACTAGAAAAGAAACGAGACATGAAACTACACTTCACAGATATCATGCAGAAGATGCTGGACAATGATCATGCAGAAATTTGCTCCACCCTTGGAGAAGGGCAAAGAACACTGGTATCTTCCAACATTTGGAGTATATCACCCTCAAAAGCCAGATCAGCTAAGAGTTGTGTTTGACTTAAGTGCAGAATATGAAGGAGTGTCCTTGAACGATGTGCTGCTTTATGGCCCAGACTTAAATAACACTCTTTTGGGGGTCCTTCTTCGCTTAAGGAGAGAGCCAATAGCATTCTCAGCAGATGTAACATGGAAGAGAATGTGATAGACTACAGGATGAAAGTGCACGACTTTTGTAACAGCCCATCACCTGCTGTAGCCATCTACTGCATGAGGAAAGCAGCTCAAGAGGGTGAGAGAGAACATGGCACTGATGCCAATAGGGTAGTGGAGAGACAATTGTATGTAGATGACTGTTTTGCCTCAGTAGCTACTCCTGAAGAGGCAATTGATATTCTGACAAGAACCAGAGAAATGCTCGCTGAATACAATGTTACTACATAAAGTCTCCTCTTGCTCCTCTTGCTTGTAACAACAAGCAAGTGATGAAAGCTTTCCCAATGGAAGATCGTGCAAAGAGTATAAAAGATCTTGACCTCAGAGCGGATTCCCATCCTGTCCAGCGAAGCTTGGGACCATCATGGAATTTGGAAACCAACAGCTTCACATTTCATATCTCTTGTGACGAAAAGCCCTACACAAGAAGAGGCATTCTCTCAACAGTGAACAGCATCTATGATCCTTTGGGATTTGTGGCACCCATAACTATGCATGGTAAAGCTATCATCAGAGAACTCACACTTGAACAGCGTGAGTGGGACACGCCACTTCCATCTGAAAAACCGTTAGAATGTAACAAGTGGAAAGCATCATTGGATGCCATTTAACTCAAAGAATCAAAGGTGTTATATTCCAGCTTCACTAACCTCAACAAAGAGAAAGGAACTCTGTATCTTTTCAGATGCCTCCACAATAGCGATTGGAGCTGGCACCTGTGTAAGAGCCATCGACTCTGAAGGGCAATGTCATATTGGATTAATCATGGGAAAATCCAAGCTTGCACTAAGACCTGCACATACAATTCCACGGCTAGAACTGTGCGCAGCTGTGTTAGCTGTTGAACTGTATGATCTGCTCAGAGATGAGATGGACATTGCTTGGAATGCTGTCAAATTCTTTACAGACAGCAAGATAGTGCTGGGGTACATTCACAATACTACCAGGAGGTTCTATGTGTATGTCTCTAACCGGGTGTCTCGGATCAGAAAAACTACACACCCTGATCAATGGTTTTACATCTCCACTGAGAAGAACCCTGCAGTTCATGCCATAAGGCCTGCAAAAGGCAATTCAACTGTGACACACAAACTGGCTATCAGGACCACCTTTTCTATCTCAAGCCCAAGTAGAAGAGTGTTCTGAGGGAAACACATTCTCCCTCGATAATCCTGAAACAGATGATGAGATCCGTCTTGATGTTGTGACCCTACTAACCAAAATTTCAAGACAGTTGGGTTGCCATCACTTCATGCATTTTTCTAGTTGGAAGACTCTCATTCACACTTTGGCCAAACTTATTCATGTCGTTACATCTTTCCAAGAATCAAACAATTCATGACACAAAAGATGGCAACGGTACAGAGATCCATGCAGTGTCATAGAGCTTGCCAAAGCTAAAAATTTAGTTATTGGTTCTGTTTAACATGACGTATTCAAAGAGGAATACATGTGTCTACGGAAGGGAAAACCAATCTCAAAATAAAGCCCACTCAAAAAGCTCAACCTGGTTGTGGATGAAAATGTTACTCAGGATTCGAGGTCCTATAGTCTATGCAGATGTATCCAGAGAAGAAAAACACCCTCTCATTCTTCCATGAGCACATCACATTTTCTACGCTTCTTGTGAGATTTTACCATGAGCAAGTAGCACACCAGGGGCGTCACATTACAGAAGGAGCCATCCGAGTTGCAGGGTTTTGGATTGTTTTGGATTGAAGCAAATGTGTAGTGTCCGCAGTCATTCATAAATGCTCTGGGCAGTACTCTTTAAGTGTATGTCTACCAGAGCCATGCACATCGAGCTTATCGAATCCATGACCATATCCAGCTTCATCAACACATTGAGGAGATTCTTCACTATACGAGGCCCAGCCAAACTTCTTCATTCCGACAGAGGAATGAATTTTGTGGGTGCATGTAAAGAACTAAAAATGGACACTGATGATCCATCCCTGCAAAATTACCTGAAAGAGAAAGGGTGTACATGGCTGTTCAATCCCCCACATTCATCATTTATGGAGGGCTCATGGGAAAGATTACTTGGTTTGAGCAGGAGTATTTTAGATGCCATGTTGTTAAAGACCAGGCCTGGTCGACTCACTCATGAAGTCTTGAGCACCATAATGGCAGAGGTAATGGCTATCATGAATGCAAGACCATTACTACCAGTGTCTACAGACCCTGAAAACCCAACAGTTCTTACCCCAGCAATGATTCTAACTCAAAAGATGAGTGCCTTGGCAGCCCCTTGTGGAAACTCTGATACATCACACCTGCATGAGAAACAGTGGAAGCAAGTACAATGTTTGGCAGATACCTTTTCTGTCAAAGACAGTCAGGTACAAAGAAATGAATGGCCTGTGGGATTCATTGTTAACACAGTCCCAAGTCGAGATGCAAAAATACACAAAGTGGAAGTGAAAGTTGCAAAACAAGGAACTGTTAAAGGTCCCGTTTTTCGTGTTTTTTTTTAAGCTTTGATTGTGTTTATAGTGTGCAATATGCATATTGTTCATGTTTCGCGTGTAAAAAAAACACAGTATTTTTCACATAATTTACTTATCTGTATACCGCTGTTTCCACTGTCATAAAAACAGGCTGATGACTTCCTTGTTCTATGAAGTCCCTCCTTCAGAAATACGTAACGAGTTCTGATTGTGCCAGCGGTTCCTGTATTGTGATTCGACAGCGGCTTAGCGCTCCTTGCCCGGAAAGGTCACGCCTCTTACCATAACGTGGAGATGCATGCGCTCAGTGTTATTGTAAACATGTCTTTAATTTTACCCTATCAATTTGAGCCGGAATCAGACCCGGTGATTGGACTGCGGGATGAAAATAACAGTGTTTCGACGACATGGCGACAAACACACTCTACAAACGCAACTCTTGTGTATTCCTGTGGGCGGAGGTTAGTCAAAAAACTGTTTTAGTGACGTCATTAAAGAAGGAAGTAGAGGGATGTAGTCCAAACTGGCTGTTCGATGTAGGCGACTTCTGTTAAATAAAATATCTCGCTTGGCATTGAACTTTGAGCTTTAAAATTTTACAGATTTTATTTATACTCTAACAACAACATTACACACTAACTAAAGTTTGAAACATGGGATCACGAAGAACGGGACCTTTAAAACTTTAAGGGCAGTTACAAAAATCATAGTTGTTCTGTTGCAAGAAAAGACTACTTAAGACTTAATTTTAAAGATCAACGGTGGCACTGAGTGATAGTGCCAGGCGGGGAGTGTGCTGCCTTTATGACTTTGAGAACTTTTATTTTGAAGTTACTGTTCGAGTAACACTGCCATCTAGTGGCTGTTCAGCCATTTTGTTTAGTTGAAAGTAGGAAGCAGCCAGAGTACACGGCTCAAGAGATGGTGCATCTAATCTCTATAAGTGATCAAAAGTTATTATTATCATATTAAGGACACTTCCATGCATTATAACATGTAAATTCATATTCTGAAAGTGTCATTGCTGCATTCAAAAATATGTAAATTGCTGCCAGCAGTTTATGTTTGTATTTAGTTTTTTATTAGTGTATTGAAATGTGTATTTTGTGTGTTCTGTATTTTCAGTTTTACAATATAAAGAGGAATTCCAATTAAATCAAGAAAAGTTACAGCTTGAGGCATTATTGGAGTCATTCTTCATGTTAGCTCACTGTCTAGCCTTGCAGAGCAAAGCATTGTGAGGACAGTACAACATGCTCGTACACTGCCTGTTTCCAGTTCCTTTACACACACCACTTCAGAGCATGTATCAAACTGCCAAAGTCATGCCCCCCAGTGGTGAACCACTGAAATTTCGAAACATTTATGATGTAACAGCCTCATTTACTGAATTCACGTGACTCTGGCAGTTTGATACACGCTCCGAACCAATGATTTGAAACAAAAGATTTGTAAAGCTTTGAAGCTTGATGAAGCAGTGAATCGCCCATCGCTAGATATTGTTGAATAAAGTCGTTATTTTGTTTTTTGGCAAGCAAAAAGTATTCTCGTCGCTTCATAACATTAAGGTTGAACCACTGTAGTCACATGAACTGTTTTAAAAATATCTTTAGAAGCTTCCTGGGCATCTGAAAATGTTAATTATCTTGCTGTCAATGGAGGCCTCACTGAGCCATTGGATTTTATCAAAAATACCATAAGTTGTGTTCCAAAGATGAACAAAGGTCTTACGGATGTGGAATGATGTGAGGGTGACAATTTTCATTTTTGGGTGAACTAACCCTTTAACCACTTACATGAGTAAGTACCACTTACTCTGTTCAGCAGTCTTCTTCGTGAGTGTTTGAGAGTGTGCGGTTATAAAGTAGCCTAAAGCGCCATCTACTGTTAAAACTAAGCTCAGAATCGATTTGAGAGAGAAAATATCAGGATTGATCCAGAATCATTGTATCGATCGAGAATCGATGTATCGTCCCAGCCCTAATCATTGGCCAATAGCAAATGTCCACTTAATGGGTTGTCATGAGCATATTTCAGGAAGTCAGCTCTCAGTGAGGTTGGAACGACACTTTTTTCTCCTTTCTGTCCTTAAGATATGCTTCTGAAGCGAAAACCATTCTTCATAACAGTGGATACGATTTGGATCTAGAACAGAGGTTGACTGAACTTCAGCAATGAGTTCATGGATTTGTGCATCTTCTTGTTGGGCTTTAGCAATGTCTGATCAGTCTGTGGGAAAGTTTGCAAAGGCAGTTGAAGAATCCTTGGGTTTAGATGGAGTAAATATGTTGAGAGATGAAGATTCAGTGACATTATGGGAAAGTGTGTCTGGAACAATATTACACTGTCCTTTTCTGTATTTGACAGTGTATTCAAACTTTTGGAGATGGATACCCCAGTGTGTCAACAGAGATGACACACTGGGATGCTTTCGGATGGTTGAATACCCAGGTAAGAGCAGCATAATCGGTGATCACTTCAAATGGTCATCTCTCGAGGTAAGGTCTCCATTTTTCTATTACCCATACCACAGCACAACACTCTTTTTCCAAAACAGAGTATGACTTTTCAGCTCCTCTTAAAAGACTTGAAGCATAGGCGACTACATGTTCCACTCCTGCAATGTCTTGAGTTAGGAAAGGAGCAATGAGTATTGGTGCGCTAATCAACTTACCCTTAATCAACTCGAAGGAATTCTGAAATTCTTCTGTCCACATCTGTGGAAGCAATTTTATTAAGATGTATGCTTTTTATTAATATGCTATTATACTTAAGGAACATTGTGTTATTTTTGCATTTCTGTACTGCATAGAGAGACCGAATGTAGTTAATTTACACAAGGATTGCATGTGATCTCTGCTTTGACTTGAACAAAGAACAGTTATTGACCTTATAGATGTACAGTGCTCAGCATAAATGAGTACGCCTATGGAAGTAAAATAATGCCATGATTCGAAAACCAGAACTGTTATACCTTGGCTAATTGCCAAGTTAAAAACAAGTTAAAGCTGTAACTGATGTTTACAGTGTAATTTTTTAACAGACGGGTAAAAATGACGGTTATTTTCTTAAGTTACGGCTCGTTAGTTCTAGCACTCCGTCCGCTTTAAAGCAGAACTCAGTAAGATTTGCGAAGCTCCCCCTACAGGTTCCTTCAGTGAATCACACTATTGTAAATACTCCAATCGCAGCTCTGGACTACAATGACTACAACGCTCACCAGCGCAGTAGTTTTGCAAATACAGTACAAGAAAGAGGAGGTGGGTAATTTGCAAATACAGTACACTCGATGGAGGTGGGTAATTTTCGAAAGTGTCTTATAAAGTCATAATATATACATTGTTTTTGAATTACCGTAAAGCATTTTGTCATTCTCACGCCGGGTCGATGCAGCTCAACTTGCAAGTGCTGTATTCTGGCGTAGACGTGCAAGAGGGGGTTAGTCCACACCTCAAACACAAGTCAATGAACCATCGTAAGGACTATCGTAAACTATTTATGAAGGTAAAAAAAAGTTACTTAGTTCTGCTTTAAATAAAGTAGAGCCATCGGATTGCTTATTTGAATTATCAAATTTATTTAAATTCATTATTAAAAGAGAGAGAGAACTGAGAGAGAAAGATCAGAGAGAGAGAGAGAGAGAGAGAGAGAGAGAGAGAGATGCGTGCACGAGTTACCTGTGTGTGTCTCTTCTTTAAAGTCTACCTTGTTGCTTAAGCATATAGCTAACATAGGCTAATTTAATGATTCTTTAGAGGATTTATTAAAATTATTTATGAATGACAGGCAACACTGACAGTGTCTTTATTTGAACTAATCATATCATTTATTTAAATGAATTATGTAGAGTGTGAAATAAAACTGGCGTCTCTAACCACAGTTTGTGTGAAATGCATTAAAATTAAATGAAAAAAAAAAAAAAAAAAAAAAAAAAAAATCAAACAGTGTGCGAGCCCCATCGGCTCCCTGGTGAACCACACTTCAGTGCTCTCGAGTTTGCACAGAGGGATGCGTCTCGGATGCAAATAGAATGCTCCGGCATTTTCAGGACACTTTGACAGATATTTTTAAAGCTGTCCACGGGACAAAGTGGGTCGCCGGGGCTCGCAAACATAAACCCTCGTAAATTTTCTCTATCCGATGCAGTGGGATCCTTGTGGATTTTTTGTCTCTGGGTTATGCTCCAAGGTCTGGTACTCTTTCCCATTCTCGTCTTGCCGGAGAACGAAAGACTCTTTTGATAGATTATGGTTTCCTTCTCTTCCCCTCTGTGCAAAACACAGCTGTTTGTCAAACCAAACTTTTCTTACAAGTCCTGTCGGTGTGAAAGGGATGAGTGCAGGTGCATTTCTAATTTTCTCCAAGTCAGACTCAGTAGCCTAATACGCAGATGATGAACGCTGGTGTCTTTTCCATTTTTCCCGTAGCGCTTTAAAACTGATTTAAAGATGGCATTGCTAGAATTGGAGTCTTTATCACATATGATGTTGTATTTTGTAATGTGACGGTTAATACCTGCTCTGAGACATATCAAACTTGCAACACTGTATTCGCGTCCAGCGGTAGACTGAACAGAGGCATAAAACTCCCGCAATGTCTCATTTAAAAGAGAAGAGTAGGTATCGAAATCACAATTGTTCTGTCTTTGGCGCAAAAAGTCACTGATCACCTGAGAGAGGCTATTACCTGAGTCTGAAATACTGCATAACATTCATTCTTCAAGTCGATGTCCATATTATTATATCCATTATAAAAGTCTGTTTGAATGTCCGGGAAAGCGATCTTGTATTTGTCCTTTTTACAGCTATATGAATTTTCCATAACATACAGCACTAAAACAACGTCCTTTGCAAAAGTTCCTTTCAATTTAAAAATCTCTTGCGACTCGCTGACTCATTCACCTGTAAAGTTTTGCTGCCATCTAATGGCGTATTAATGTAACTTTCACTCAATCCATATTATGCACTAATGGACCCTTTCTCAATACCAAATACAACATTTATATAAAATAATATTTATTGAACAACAAATAAACATAATTGTACAGTTCTGTCAAACGTAAAGTGACGGTTGTCAAGTGTGCCGTGGATAATTACCAAATGCCAAAAAATAAATAAAATAAATGCTACACCTCTTATCTCTATATTTCCTATTTTTTGTTTTTTTTTATTAAAAAAAAAATTTAATTTTTATAAAAAAAAAATATTACAAATATTCAACCAATGAAAAGGATTTTAAAGAGCTTGTAACAAAACATAGTAACTCCATTGGATCCTCAAACTGTCAGTCAAACCTCATAAATCCTCCAGTGAATGAAGTGCCGCACGCAGTTTGGACATCTCGTCTATGCAATACAAAGGTAAATAAAGATATGCTGTTTGAAAAAAAAAAAAAAATAATAATAATAATTGTAAAGCGTTTTCTTTGCTCAAAAAACACTGTCTATAAAGGGTAAAGTTTTATGTATTTTGAAGAGCGGAGAAGAGTCTTTTTCTGATATGTCCCATCTAGTTGTAGCCAATATGCTATGTTATATGGATGTAAGTTAATTATTATCAAATTTAACATGGCACAATTCAACTTGCTCTGGAACAAGTAATAGATTAAATAAGACAAAAGATTGCCCGTTTTATGTACTCAAAATGAATTATGTCTCATGTTTAACCACTAAAAAAGCCAGCGGCAAATCCCCGAAGCACTGGCCGAGATGAAGCTGTTAGTGCATACACAAGCACTGAACGTCCGCTGACGCCCTGGAGCTCGCATCTTCGAAAAGGTTTAAACAAATTGTAAAATAGGTGCTTTGATTAAATATGAGTCACATATTTCAGGTCTAAACAACTACATTCTTGTCTAAAAAAAACTATTAAAACTACAGTTTGTGGTACAACAAATAGTATCGGCAAAAATTACGGTGGATTTGCTAGGCTGCCATGATGGTTACTTCAAGCGGAGTGATACAAACGGTGAAAAGGTAGGAGTGCTGTTATCACTAGAATATCAGCTATCAGCCAATCAGATCGAGAACTAGACAAAACTGTTGTATAAAATTAAAATTATTATATATATATATATATAAGAAGACTGGCCCGCTACTGTAGCTCAAATTGCTCAAGAAGTTAATGCTGGTACTGATAGAAAGGTGTCAGAATACACAGTGCATCGCAGTTTGTTGCGTATGGGGCTGCATAGCTGCAGACCAGTCAGGGTGCCCATGCTGAGCCCTGTCCACGACTGAAAGCATCAACAGTGGGCACGCGAGCATCAGAACTGGACCACGGAGCAAAGAAAGAAGGTGGTCTGGTCTGATGAATCACATTTTTTTTTACATAACGTGGATGGCAGGGTGCGTGTGCGTCACTTACCTGGGGAACACATGGCACCAGGATGCACTATGCGAAGAAGGCAAGCCGGCAGAGGCAGTGTGTTGCTTTGGGCGATGTTCTGCTAGGAAACCTTGGGTCCTGCCATCCATGTGGATGTTACTTTGACACGTACCACCTACCTAAGCATTGTTGCAGACCATGTGCACCCTTTCATGGAAGTGGTATTCCCTGGTGGCTGTGGCCTCCTTCAGCAGGATAATGCACCCTGCCACAAAGCAAAAATGGTTCAGGAATGGTTTGAGGTGTTGACTCTAAATTCCCCAGATCTCAATCCAATCAAGCATCTGTGGGATGTGCTGAACAAACAAGTCCGATACATGGAGGCCCCACCTCGCAATTTACAGAGCTTAAAGGATCTGCTGCCAACATCTTATTTTTGTTTGCAAAACTTTATTTTATTTTGCAATACTTTTTTTTATTTTGCAAAGCTATGTGGCATGGTTTTGCCAGAGTTCCCTTTCAGTCGGTCACGTTCGACGCACGTCAGTAGTGACCGACGAATTGGGATATCGCTAGAGAGCCTGATCAGCTTCGAGTGAACTAAAACAGGCCAATGGAATTGGCGTGCCATATTTGCATAATGCATACCGCCTCCGACAGGTGTGCATAAATAGGAAGCAGAAGCAATCGCACTGTCTTTCGCTTCGGAGCCAACCGTTTGGTGTTCTCCAGCCTTCAGACTTCTTTTTTGAATCAAAACAAGCCTTGAAGAAGATTCCAGCATCTTGTGTTGGTGTGACTGCACAGCAGCGAGGTCGCAAGCTTCCTGAGGAGCCTGAGCAGTTAAGCTCTCAACTGCTGTTATTACAGCGACGTTGCTCGCAATAAAGCCAACATTGTCTGTTGCGATTTGGGCCGGTTCCTCCGTTGTGTTCGGGGAGTGGCAGAGATGTTCATGAGTCTTTTATCTGGAGTCTGAGTCAAGTCTGAAGTCTTTAAGCTGGTGTCCGAGTCAAGTCTGGAGTCTTTTGTCACAAGTCCGAGTCGAGTCATTAAAAAAAAAAAAATGCTCATAATCAAATCATATATTTTATCCTAGTTGTATTATATAGACAAAATTAAATGATCTTTTTATAATCTGTTTTATTTGAAATTAAGGTCCTATGATGTAAGAGATAATGTACATCCAGTTTGTTACTTTATAATCCATTACAATGTACAAAACAGAAAACTAGACATTTTCAATACAGTCGCTAAGTGGACACAAGATGGCGCCAGTGAGTCACGGTTTGTTATACAGCAGTTTGTTACACAGCTTAGTTGTTAGTGACGACAGTCATTATCATAAAATATCAAACTTCGGAATGTTTAAGAATGTTTTTAAAAATTGAAATTGAATTGAAAACTCTACACATGCTGATTGTGATATGTTAAACTATGAGCTTTAAGTAATAAATGGATTAACATCTCTTTCTATCTCTCTCTCTCTTATGGACACACATTAAGAAATAGAAAAGCTGCAAATAATATGAAAAGATTGATAAAACGTAGTGCTAGGTTTAAAGTCTAGAATTTTCTGTTCATATTTTAACAGGCTGGCAATTCAAAAGAGCCATGCAGCTACACCGCAGTATAATAGCTAGTTGTGTGAGTTAATGTGACTAACCTTTATGGATGCGATGTCTCATAAAATTTGATGATGTTGTTCCGGTGTCTTTAATCGTTTTCCCACATTCTGTGCGTCTAGCTGATCTGACGTGATAATAAACCCAAACGAAAGAACCTATGGCACGGTGGCACCCGTCATGTTTCATGGGACTCTTATGATGACATTTCGGACATACGTAATCAAATTCTATGACAAGAGTCCAATCTAACACGACACGTAAGGAAATATATGTGACTTAGATATTATAAAACCATTTAAACACAACACAAATTCTTTATTTATTATATCAGTAGTTAAGGGTAAAAGACTTGAGTCATTTTAAAAATATTCCAAGTCTTTTGTGCCGAATTGAGTCAAGTCTGGAGTCATTTAAGGTCGAGTCCGAGTCCAAGTCTGAAGTCTGTTAAAATGCGACTCGAGTGCGACTTGAGTCCGAGTCTCTAACTCGAGTGCCCATCTCTAGGAATGGTGTACCCGAACACATTGTGACACTCCCTGTGTGCTTCGGCATGAGAGAGCTGATTCTTCCCCTTCTAAAAGAGCTTCACAGACGAACCCTGTGTCTTTATCAAGATGTCATTTCATCTGAGCGTCACTGGGTGCGGTCATTCCCTGGTCCCCGCTGATGGTCACAATCGCTGCATCACGTGCTTGGGCGTTCAGCACGCTGAAGTGGCGTTTGTAGATAGTTCATGTTCTCATTGTGGGAACATGATTATCGCAGCGCTAAGATCTAGACTCTCGTGCCTTGGTTCTCAGGGAGCGGGGGTCCCCTCCCCTATGCCCCGTGCGGCCATTTTCTCTGGCTCCGGCTGGGATGGCGGTTCGTCGGTGTGTAGGCTGGGTGATCTGAGGATTACGGTCAGGGCTTCCCCGCCGAGCGCCGCTCCGCGGGCCCCTGTCCCTCTCCAGCACTGCAGCCCGTGGTGCTGCCATCGCCCTCCGAGCAACTAAGGTGACGGCACGTTCTGTTGGTTATGCGATGTGTACTCTTGTAGTCCAGCAGCGCCACCTCTGGCTGACCCTGGCTGACATGAGGGAGACCGAAAAGTATCGGTTCCTGGACTCCCCGGTGTCTCAGGTCGGACTTTTCGGCGACACGGTGGAGAGCTTCGCCCAACAGTTCTCCGCCACCCAGAAGCAGGTTGAGGCTATCAAGCATGTCTTGCCCCGACGGTCCGCTGCTGCCTCCACCCCACCGGCGGCACAGCCTCAGCCCGCTCATTGCCGAGGGCGCCCACCCGCGTTGTTAAGTCGGCAAAGCAGCAGCCTACACCCGCCAGACAGCAAGCCAGGTGGTAAGCAGTCGAGGATGTCACGATCCTGAGACGGGCGAACTGGAGGGGAAGGATTCTGCTCTTTGGGAGAGGATTCCAGCATCTCTCCCACCCCCGGAGGGCGGTCAGGGGGAATTTGTCTTTTTGTCTGTTCTGCCGCTGGCTCTCCGGAGTCCAGTGGTACCCACTTCCACACAAAAAGAGCAGTTTCCCAATCCTCCACATCACAAGAGGGCGCGGCTGTCCGTGTGCCAGGCCCCGCCTCGCCACTCTCAGCCCCCTTTCACTTCGCCAGCAGGTCCCAGTGTGTTGGTCGAGGCCGCAACCCGTGTGCCGTCTCCCATTCACACTGCCATCTCGCAGAGTCTTACCCCACTTCGGGCTGCTATGCCGTCCGAGTTGGGTCCCAGCACTCTGTCTCGCTCCCCCACCCCCGGTAAGTCTGTGGTGCCTTTGGTCCTGCTGGCTCGGTGTCTGGAAGCCTGGATAGCGCTCCCCAGCCTGTCCCGCTGGCTCATTAGTACTATCAGACTTGGCTATGCGAATCAGTTCAAATCAGTTCGATTCAGTTCGCCGTCCCCCGGTGTTCAGGGGTGTCCATTACACTTGCGTGTCCCTGGACAATGCACCTGTTCTCCGGGCGGAGATTGCTGTCCTCCTGGCGAAGGATGCAATCGAGCCGGTCCCTCCAGCCGATATGAAGTCAGGGTTCTACAGCCCCTACTTCATTGTACCCAAAAAGGGCGGTGGGCTATGGCCAATCCTGGATCTGTGTGTCCTAAACCGGTCCCTTCACAGGCTGCCATTCAAGATGCTTACACAGAAGCGCATTTTCGAATGCATCCGTCCCCAGGATTGGTTCGCAGCGATCGACCTGAAGGACGTGTACTTTCATGTCTCGATTCTGTCTCGCCACAGACCCTTTCTACGGTTTGCGTTCGAAGGTCGAGCATATCAGTACAAAGTCCTGCCCTTCGGACTGGCCCTGTTGCCCCGCGTCTTCACGAAGGTTGCGGAGGCGGCCATTGTTCCGCTCAAGGAACAGGGCGTTCGCATCCTCAACTACCTCGATGACTGGCTCATCCTGGCCAGCTCGCAAGAGCAGTTGTGCAAACACAGGGACAGCTCACCTCAGCCGGTTGGGTCTTCGGGTCAACTGGGACAAGAGCAAACTCGCCTCCGGGCAGAGGATCTCTTAACTCGGTATGGAACTGGACTTGGTCGCCCGGACAGCGCGCTTCACAGAGGACCGCGTCCAGTCGGTGTTGAACTGCCCGAGTACGCTCAAGCACAGGACAGCGGCCCCACTGAAACTCTTTCAGAGGCTCCTGGGGCATATGGCATCCACAGCCGTGGTAACGGCGCTCGGATTGCTTCATATGAGGCCGCTTCAACACTGGCTCCACGGCCCGGTTCCGAGATGGGTGTGGCATCGCGGTACGTTCCGTGTCCCCGTGACACCGAACTGCCATCGCACTCTCACCCAGTGGTCGGACCCTTCATTCCTGCGGGCTGGAGTTCTCCTCGAACAAGTGTCCAGGCATTCTGTGGTCCACACAGATGCCTCTGCCACCGGGTGGGAGGCCACGTACAACGGGCATGCAGTGTCAGGTCTGTGGACGGGGCCTCATCTGCATTGGCATATCAATTGCCTCGAGTTGCTAGCAGTACGTCTTGCACCGGGCCGCTTCAAGGAGCTGTTATTAAACAAGCATGTACTGGTCTGCTCGGACAGCACTGCGGCCGTTGCGTACATCAACCATCAGGGTGGTCTACGCTCCTGCCGTATGTCGCAACTCGCCCGCCATCTCTTGCTATGGAGTCAGAAGCATCTGAGGTCGCTTCGTGCCATTCATGTCCCAGGCGTGCTCAACCGTGCAGCCGACGAGCTCTCACGGCAGCCTCCGCTTGGGGGTGAATGGAGACTACATCCCCAGGCGGTCCAGCTGATCTGGCAGCACTTCAACGAGGTTCAGATAGATCTGTTCACCTCCCTGGAGACTGCCCACTGCCAGTGGTTCTATTCCCTGAGACTCGGCACGCTCGGCACGGATGCCCTGGCACACAGCTGGCCCCGGGGCCTACGCAAATACAGGTGCTGGTCATATAATTAGAATATCATGAAAATTGTAAACATTTTTTATTGTAAATTATTTTTAAAAAATGAAACTTTCATATATTCTAGATTCCCTACATGTAAAGTAAAACATTTCAAAAGTTTTTTTTTTTTTTTAATTTGTTGATTAGTGCGTACAGCTCATGAAAGCTCAAAATCCAGTATCTCAAAATATTAGAATATTTACATTTGAGTTTCATTAAATGACCATCCCTACAGTATAAATTCTGGGTATCTCTTGTTCTTTGAAACCACACTAATGGGGAAGACTGCTGACTTGGCAATGGTCCAGGAGACAATCATTGACACCCTCCACAAAGAGAGTAAGTCACAGAAGGTCATTACTTAATGGGGTGGCTGTTTACAGAGTGATGTATCAAAGCATATTAAATGCAAAGTTGACTGGAAGGAAGAAATTGGGTAGGCAAAGGTGCACAAGCAACAGGGATGACCGCAAGTTTGAGAAAACTGTCAAGTAAAGCCGATTCAAACACTTGGGAGAGCTTCAAAATGAGTAGAATGAAGCCGGAGTCAGCGCATCAAGAGTCACCACACTCAGACATCTTCAGGAAAAGGACTACCAAGCCACTTCTGAAACAGAAACAACGTGAGAAGCATCTTACCTGGGCTAAGGAGAAAAAAAAAAAAAAAAAAACGGACAGTGAAAAGTGGTCGAAAGTCCTCTTTTCAGATAAAAGTAAATTTTGCATTTCATGTTGAAATCATGGTCCCAGAGTCTGAAGGAAGACTGGAGAGGCACAGAATCCAAGCTGCTTGAAGTCTAGTGTGAAGTTTCTGAAGTCAGTAATGATTTGGGGGGGCCGTGACGTCTGCTGGTGTTGGTCCATTGTGTTTTATCAAGTGCAAAGTCAATGCAGCCATCTTCCAGGAGATTTTGGAGCACTTTATGCTTCCATCTGCTGACAAGCTTTATGGAGATGCTGATTTCCTTTTGCAGCAGGACTTTAGCACCTGCCCACAGTGCAAAAAACACTTCCGAGTGGTTTGCTGACCATGATATTACTGTGCTTTATTGGCCAGCCAACATGCCTGACCTGAATCTATGGGATATTTTCAAGAGAAAGATGAGAAACAGTCGATCCAACACATGATACAGATGATCTGAAGGCTCAATAGTGCCTCAGCAGTGCCATAGGCTCATCACTTCCATGCCACACTTCACTGATGCTGTAATTTGTGCTAGGAGCAAGTAATTTGCTGTAATATGTGCTGCCGACCAAGTATTGAGTGCACAAATGAACATACTTTAAAGAGCTTGAACTTTTCTGTTTTGCAAATCCATTTTTTGATTGATCTTAGGAAATATTCTAATATTTTGGACTTTCATGAGCTGTACGCTCTAATCATCAAAATTTTGTAGGAACTGTGGACGAACCAGACAAATGAATCATTCAGATGATTCTTTCAAAACATATTTCTAATTCAGAATCAAGGTTCCGGCTCCAGCTCGTCTACAGAGAGTATGCTGATTATTTTTACGACACACTATGCTTCCTGATAGCAGGAGAAGTGACAAACCAAAGGGTCACCCAAGAAGATAAAGATTCTTTGATCACCAGAGCAAAGAAACAGAGAGACAATGCAGACCCTTTTGGTTTCCTTACTTCACAGAAAAGCCAACGAAGACTGTTCTACAACTAAAACTGCATCAAAATTGCCCCAAACTATTTTAAATGGACTTATCAAACATATTTTAACTGCATATTTTACGAATTGTGTCCACAAGTATTACTTGCAACCAGTTTGCTTTATAACACCCACAATCCGTGTTAATGTGTTAACTCTTGAGTGACTGACTGAAAGTATGCCTTATTTGGACTTAATTTGATTCTTTTCCCCTTTCCTATATCCTGACTTGAATGAAATCTGTTTAAAATGTATTGTATTCCATTTAATAGAAATTATGTTAAAATGGCACTCTCTGCTGAAGCAGAATAGGGATGTAACACCTATGTTTTATGGGGGGCAGAGGAAAGCCCTTTTGAAACAGGACGATGTCTGATTGGCCAAGACTCCTCAGAGGTGTGACAAACAACTAAGTTTAAATTGTCATATTGCAAGATAGTGAACAGGTTAGTTCTGTTCAAAGAAGTCAAGACAAGTACCAAGAACAATGGAGTAACAAGAAGAACAGACAAGCCGCTCATTCAAGCCATCCAACCTTCACTCACTTTTCTTTTCTTTTCCTTAATTTTTTTTTACCGCTGAAAGTCCTGTGTCCTAAGTTTCGCCGCAAAGTTCAACCAACGACTTTTGCCGCTTCAACTCCAGCGACAAAGAGACTTCCTTTCATTGTTCCACACGGACCTGACCCTGGACCAATCATCGACTTGGGAAACCCTTCTCTGCACGACAAGGGAAATTCACATTTAAAGTCAACGCAAGCAAGTACCTCCAGATGAAAACTGAACTGGTGCATTTAAATTAATGATTCATGGTTCGTTTGGGTCTTTGAAATGCATTGATAGGAATTCTGTTAATCATATCACTCTCTCTCACTCTCTCTCTCATTTCCTTCTTACTGCAACGTGTATGAATGTTTGTGTGTTTGTATGTGCGTGTGTTTGTGTTAGATTAGTTTGTGTTAGAATAAATAAAATCTCTTGTAGATTTTTAAAAGAAAGTGTCTTGTATTATGTGATTCTATAATTTAATGTCTTAAACTGCGATCTTACCGTGCTTTAATCAGTGTTTTCACGATTGTTGGATATTTATATCCGCTAGAAGAGCTTATTACAGCTCGAGCAAATGAACGCTGGACGAATCAGTTGCTCGGTCGTAAACTTACAACTCTTTATAATTCCCTAATAAATTATTTCATTTGAGCTAATTTTACTTCCTAGGGTGAAAAAAAAAAACCTTTTGAAATGTTTTACTTTACATGTAGGGAATCTAGAATACATGAAAGTTTCATTTTAAAAAAATAATTTACAATAAGAAAAATGAACTTTTTGATGATATTCTAATTATATGACCAGCACCTGTATGCGTTTCCCCCAGTGAGCCTTCTCGCACAACTCCTGTGCAAGGTCAAGGAGGACGAGGAGCAGGTCTTGCTAGTGGCTCCGTATTGGCCCACTTGGACCTGGTTTTCGGACCTGATGCTCCTCACGACAGCCCCTCCCTGGCCTATTCCTCTGAGGAAGGACCTCCTGACTCAGAGACGGGGCACCCTGTGGCACCTGCGTCCCGACCTGTGGAACCTCCACGTGTGGTCCCTGAACGGGATGCGGAGGTTCTGTGTGATCTCCCGTAAGCGGTTGTAGACACCATCACTTCCGCTAGAGCTCCTTCCACGAGGAGCCTCTATGCGTTGAAGTGGAACATGTTCATTGAATGGTGCTCCTCTCACCAAGAGGACCCCCGATCATGCTCGGTCAGATCTGCGCTTTCCTTCCTGCATGAGGGCTTGGAGCGAAGGCTGTCTCCCTCCACCCTCAAAGTGTATGATGCCGCTATCACCGCACATCACTATGCAGTTGATGGCAAGTCCTTGGGGTAGCACGATCTGATCGTCAGGTTCCTGAGGGGGGCGAGGAGACTAAATCCACCTCGCCCTTCCTCCATACCCTCTTGGGATCTCACCCTGGTACTTACATCTCTCCAGGGTCATCCCTTCGAACCTTTGCAATCAGTAGAGTTAAAAGTACTGTCCCTTAAGACGGTCCTCCTGGTCGCATTGGCTTCGCTCAAGAGGGTAGGGGACCTGCATGCATTTTTGGCGGACGAATTGTGCCTGGAATTCGGGCCCGGTGACTCTCACGTCATCCTGAGACCCCGGCCTGGATACGTGCTCAAGGTTCCTACCACTCCCTTCAGAGATCAGGTAGTGAACCTGCAAGCGCTGCCTTCGGAGGAGGCAGACCCAGCCCTAGCTTTGCTCTGTCCCGTCTGCGCTCTGCGTGTACGTGGACAGTACGCAAAGTTTCAGGACCTCAGATCAGCTCTTTGTCTGTTACGGAGGCCAGCAGAAGGCAAAGGCTGTCTCCAAGCAGAGGATGGCCCACTGGATAGTGGATGTCATTGCCCTGGCGTACGAATTCCAGGGCGTGCCTTGCCCGCTCGGGTTGAGAGCCCACTCCACCAGAGGAGTGGCCTCTTATTGGGCGCTGGCGCACGGCGCCTCGCTGACAGATATCTGTAGAGCTGTGGGCTGGGCGACACCTAACACGTTTGCTAGATTCTATAGCCTTCATGTAGAGCCGGTGTCTTCCCGTGTACTCGCTTCCACCAGCTGGTAGACGCGTTGAACCTGCTCTAAGTGTCGGCTTGCAATGCCACTCCAGCCCCCTGGGCCGGATACGTGTACCTCTGTCTAGTCTGCGGAATTGAAGTTTTCAATGTTCTAAACCTGCATTTCTTTTTAACCTTTTGAGTGGTACAGTCCCACATATGGGATTTAGAATGTTCAGTGACATCACATAACTGCCAGATTCAAACTGTGCTTTCGCACTTTGGCTGGCACAGGGACAGATGCGCTCAGTGCTTGTCATATATCACAACTCTGTGAGTTTTTTTTTTTTAAAAACTCTTTTTTTTTTAAGTTTCAGACATTTAAATGCACATAAGCACTAGTAAAACAATACATTTAGAGTTTGTAAAATACACACTGATGTCAGACATCAGTGGAAGCAGCAATAACAATCCAATGTTTATTCAACAATTTGCTGATGTTTATTCATATCAGACACACATAGTGGACCTAAATAACTATAACGTTTACTTCTATTATTCTCCCAGTTCACGGGCCACTTACTTGCATGTATTTCAGGAGAAACTGATGAATTCACATGCTGTAAATCTGACTGACAGGACTCTCTGAACTGCTATTCTAAGCGCATTATAGATCAAGATAAAGAAAATTTATAAAGGTTTTAAAATCAACTTTTGGCTTGATATTGGACGATATTGAACTGTTGGCTTGATATTGGACGTTCCATATTTGCAAATTTAGGGACCGTCTCTAAAGTTTCACATGACATTTCTAACTTCAATAGCATTTGAAGAGAATTACTTACAGTCATGACACCAACTATATTTTTCAGTATTTCACTGGGAAACACTTAGCATCAAACTTTGCGCATTACGTCCATATTCTGAGTCAACCTGCTTGCCTGTAGCCTATAACCTACATTCTCAATAATGTACGAGTTTGTTGGTCTTTCACTGTATTTAGTCTATAAACATAAGTTAAGCGTTCTATATGTCCCGATGATGACGTGAATCCTGGAGAATTCCTATGAATTTGCACATGGTTTGTCTTAAAGCATGTTTAAAAACACCAGATAGACATATAAACAACATTAAAAACATGATTTTCACCACACTTTAAGTGTTCCTGAAGTTACAAATTAGTATGCAAATAACATATCAGTAGGATTTCAGTACAATAAACATTCAGGGCCCTATAATACACCCGGCGCAATGCGACGCAAGGCGCAGCGCAAGTGTGTTTGCTAGTTTGCGTCCGGCGCCGTTTTCCCGTTCAGCGCCACTTCCTTAAATTAGTAAATGCATTTGCGCCAGTTAGTGCGCCCATCGGCGTGCTGGTCTAAAAAAGAGGTGTGTTCAGGCGCATTGCCGGCACATTGCTATTTTAAGGAGCTGAAAATAGACTGTGCCATAGACCAACTCAAACCTGGTCTAAAGTCTAAAGTCAATGGCGCAATATTTTTTTGTTAAAGCGCGTTGGTAGAAACTGCACCTCTGGGCGCGTCCACAGTGCGCATTGACTTTGCTTATTACACACAGGGATGCGCATCACACAAACATGCCAAATATTAAAAACAAAAGGATTTCAGTGTAAAAGAATATTATTGTGTAAGCTACATAAATATAAAAATGTAATGATGAATAGTCATTGCGTGTATTAGAATTAGGCTACCTATTTTCAATTCAATTCCTGCTTGTCCCGTAGATGATCTGCTTCAGATCAGTTTCTTCACTTGAAAAGCGTTCAGCTTTTCCGCCAACAAATTCCAATCCTTTAAATAGCAATCCGCCATGGCGCGAGCGCATCTCACTCTTAAAGGGAATGGGAGATGACACTCTGATTGGTTTATTGAACGTTACGCCCATTACTCATTAAGAGAATTGGGACAACCCATTTCAAAAAATGGACCGTTTTTTTCCGTCGTTAAAATAGCAAAAGTGGATTTGGACACGCCCTGAGTGCACCTGCGCCGTGCGCTTTACACTTTGCATTTAGATCGTTAAAAGAGGGCCCTCAGATTTTAGTTTTTCAAAGAAAGTGTTTTTTTTTTTTTTTTTTTTTTTTTAGTTCTTCATATCTTTTTA